>NC_068446.1:17456929-17762138 GCF_023373465.1 Oncorhynchus keta
AAAGAAGACAAGGCCAGCAATACAGGCGGCTTGATGAAAGGCTCCCTGTTAACCAGCTATACCTTTGACACCAGTTGATATTGAACGCCCTCACATTTTCTTCCTTCTTCATGAAACTGATCTCAGGTAGAGGTCGACTCTCACTTTTAATTCGCACTCTGTGGCACAATCCCAATGTATCACACTAAATTAATTCTCTGATCCTAATTTTATGATTGGATGGACAACATGTCAGTTCATACTGCAAAACCTTTGATTGGTTGGAGAGCGTCCTCCGGAAGTGATCATAAATACCATGTATGTCTATGGAAGGGGGTGAGGCCTACGAGCCTCCTAGGTTTTGTATTGAAGTCAATTTAGCCGGAGAAGGATGGAAGCTTGTTGTCCTCCGGCTACACCGTGGTGCTACCCCAGTCAGTTCTGTTGACATTACTGTAGACCTGCATTGCAAAACAATGTATTTTAATCAGTTATTTGGTGACATGAATATATTTAGTATAGTTTTATCTAAAAATAATAACTTTTGTAATGTTTCTGTTTTTATGAAATTTCACTGAGGAGGATGGTCCTCCCCTTCCTCCTCTGAGGAGCCTGCACTGAAGTGATGGGCTACTTACGGCACACAGTCAGTGTGAACCAGAGTGACTTGAAACAAAGCTGACCAAACAAGATGTAGCTACAAACAAAATGGAGTTAAATGGTTCGAGTCTGCCATGAAGCAATCATCCATGTATATGGGTAAGAGTCTAGCTACATTTTCCAGATATAAGTTTCTAATTTTGTCAGAAAATCATTTTATTGCAAGATAAAGCATACTGTTATTTTGCCAGAAAACATTAGCTTGCTGGCTCACTAGCTAACGTTACACGAATGATCAGGGTAGTAATATTTTTCAAATCAAGATCCATTTGCATTGCTAGTTATAGACTGTTACCTAGTTAACGTTGAACCTAGTTTGTTAGCTTTCGCTACCTGCAGATTCATACTACAGCTTTGATAATGTTTGAATTGGTAGGAGTATGAGTGGAGATTATTTCAGTTCATTTTTTAGCTAGCTAGCTACCTCCCTAGCTAGCTACCTAGCATGTGTGTCTGGGGGTGATTACGGCCACTGATTGTATTTCATGAACATGTGTACATGTCTAGACAATAATGACCCATCCACTTACAGTAGCTAGATGTGGGTGAGGGGTAGTTATAGAATGTACTTCACATGACCCATCAATTTAGAGAAGTGTGTCAGGTAAGCGTCATTGAATAACGATAAAATATTTATGAAACATTTTTATCTGGACACCTTCTGTTTTTGATATTTCTTCTATGCAAATACGCAAATACTATCACTGTACTGTTTACAGCCTCTGTATCCTGCGCATGTCAAATAAACTTGAGTGTGTGTTTACCACATGGCCTCAGATGTGAATCATCAAAGATATGGGTGGGACTAAGGCTTATGAGGGTGTGAAAGATGCTGAATGGGTGTAGACAAAGAAGAGCTCTCCAGTAGGGCATTTTTCATCAAAAGTGAGGTTTACAAGTTTATCAACTTTCAAAGCAGAATTACTTTCCCATTGTTCCTCAACTGTAGTGTACAATGTACCAGTTTTTAGCTTGGAGTCTCTACTTTTATCCAAATAACACAATTTCAAATTTACTATAGAAGACCGAATCAAGCCGGTCGGTCACAAATCTCTTGACTCAATAAGTATTCAAACCTTTGTTATGGCAAGCCTAAATAAATTCAGGACTACAAATGTGCTTAACAAGTCACAAGATAACTTATTTCTGTTTCACCTGTCTTTATGCTTGTATCCACACACCTCCAGGTGTCACCCATCTACCCCATTATCCCCAGTATATTCATGCCTGTGTTCTCTGTTTGTCAGTTGCAAATTCATTTTGTTTGTCAAGCCTACCAGCGTTTTTCCCTTGGCTTGTTATAGTAATACACTTTTGTTAGTTCGACACTGTCTGCATCTGGGTCTTCTCCTGAAAAGTGATAGTACAAACTGGCCATGATTGACCCAGAAGACTCGGACCAGCTCCACAACACCATCTCCTCACAAGGAGACACCATTGGAAGACACGAGGAGTTGCTTCGTGGTCTTATAGAAGGGTTCCAGACCTTGGTCGTACACCATGACCGAGCGTTGAACACATTGCTGGAGCAACTCCACAGGTTGACTGTTAGGCAGCCTACCACAATGGTAACTTCCCAGCCCCTCTGTATCCTGGCTGGGAAGTTATCTGTATCCTCCCCGGCCACCTCGATTTCCCGGGAACCCTGCTTATCTCCCCCGGAATGCTGGAGTGTCGGGCACCTGTCAGGTATTTCTCACTCAGTGTTCCCTCATCATCAAGCTGCAGCCCTCCTCCTTCCCCTCGGACTGCTCTAAGATATTCATTCCTCATTACGCTGATGTCCAGGAGGGCTCTCGCCTGGGCTACAGCAGTATCGGAACAACAGTCACTTCAGTCTGTAGGAGATTGTGGTTTTTGATGCTTTATTGCCCGGGAGAGAGGCTGCCCGGAAGTTACTCCAGCTTCGGCAAGACTCCCACAGTGTGGCAGACTATGCAGTGAATTTCCACACGTTGGCAGCAGAGAGTGCCTGGAACTCCGAAGTCTGCCAGTACACCTCTTCCCAAGACGATGTCACTAGGCAGAGCTAGGCTGTCCCCAGCCGAATGGCTATAAAGGCTTCACATGAAGAGTTGCCTTTATTCTGGGACTACTGGTTATTTCCACTAAAAGACCAGGCTCACTGGTAGGAGAAAGTACTCCGGTGGGCCATGCAGATCATTTTTACTCTCCCCTTACCCGCACCCCTTTTCATGCCCTCTTGCTGTGGGGGAACCAGTCGAAATCTCTCTGGGTACTCATCGACTCTGGGGCCGATTACAGCTTTAGGGACGCTACCCTGGCATCCGAGCTGGGCATCCCCACTCAGCCCCTCTCCATTCCCATGGACTTTAGAGCACTGGACGGGAGCTCTATAGGCCGGGTCACACACCCTATCAACCTACGTGTGTAAGAGAACCACAGTGGGAGGATCCAATTCCTGCTTATTAAGGCTCCTCCGGTTCCCGTCTTATTGGGATTCTCTTGGCTCCAGCAAGACAATCCCGTTATTGACTGATCTGCTGGTGCCATCATGGGCTGGAGCCCGTTCTGCCCTGCTCATTGCCTGAAGTAAGCGCAGCCTGCCCCGGGACATCTTCCTGGGGTGTTGGAAGCTCTCCGCCATGTGAGGTACCAGGACCTCCGTGAGGTGTTCAGTAAGACGTCGGCCACTTCGCTTCTGCAGTACCGACCCTATGACTGCGGGATCAACCTTTTCAAATCAAAATCGAACCAAATCACATTTTATTGGTCACATACACATTAGCAGATGTTATCTTGAGTGTAGCGAAATGCTTGTGTTGCTAGTTCTGACAGCTCAGCAATGTCTTACATGTAATCTAACAATTCCACAACAACTACATAATACACACAAATCTAAAGGGATGGATAAGAATATGTACATTTAAAAATATGGATGAACGATGACCAAGCAGCATAAGCAAGATGCAATAGATGGTATAAGAATAAGTACATACATATGAGATTAGAAATGTAAGATTTGTTAACATTATCAAAGTGCCAATATTTAAAGTGACTAGTGATCCCTTTATTAGTGGCCAATGATTTGGGTCTGTCTTTCTGTCGTTTCCGGAGACCAAGGCTATGGAGACCTACATTGAGGATTCCCTAACTGCAGGGTTCTTCTGTCCTTCTGCCTCCCCCGCCGGCACAGGGTTATTCTTTGTGGAGAAGGAGAAAACCCTGCATCGACCACCGGGGCCTCAACGACATCACGGTAAAGAACTGCTACCTGCGACCACTCATCTCCTCTGCCTTCAAGACGCTCCAGGGGGCCTCTAAGATGGACCTACATAACGCCTACCACCTCAGTGCAGATACGGGAAGGGGACAAGTGGAAGACTGCCTTCAACACGGCAAGTAATCACTACCAGTATCTGGTCATGCCATTCGGCCTTACCAACGCCCCTGCTGTGTTCCAGGCTCTGGTGAATGTTGTTCTCCGCAACATGTTGAACCGGTTTGTCTTTGTCTACCTCGATGACATCCTTGTTTTCTCCCGCTCTGCCCAAGAACATATGCTCCACGTCCGACAGGTCCTCCAGCATCTCCTGGAGAACCATCTTTTTGTGAAAGAGGAAAAGTGTAAATTCCATCACTCCACCATCCCCTTCCTGGGTTTCATCATCACTGCAGGGAGTGTACAGATGGATCCCGGGAAAGTGAGAGTGGTGGTGGATTCGCCCCCAGCCTACGTCCAGAGTGCAACTACAAAATTTTTGGGGGATTCGCTAACTTTTATCGCTGCTTTATCCGGGTTTACAGCATCCTGGCTTCCCCTGTCTGCTCACACCTCTCCCAAGGTTCCGTTCACATGGTCCCTGCTAGGAACATCCTGGACCCAGACCTCATCGTTGATTTCCAACACAGGCACCCCGGTCAACCAGGTATGCGCCCAGTTAGGAGGCCAGGTGGCACCCCTAGGGGGGTGGCTGCTGTCACACCCTGATCCGTTTCACCTGTCTTTATGCTTGTATCCGCTCCTCTCCAGGTGTTGCCCATCTTCCCCATTATCTCCAGTGTATTTATACCTGTGTTCTGTTTGTCTGTTGCCAGTTCATTCTGTACTTTATGGACTGATCTGGATTACTGACCTCTGCCTGCCTTTGACCTGTTGTTTTGCCTGCACAGTTCTATTAATAAACTTGTGTTTCTTCGACACTGCATCTGGGTCTTCTCCTGAATATGGGTCTTCTTCCTGAAATCTGGGTCTTCTCCTGAAATATGATAGCATGGACTCACTGTGTGTGCAAAAACAGTTTAATCTCTTGCGACGAGCATTCCGTATCTGGGATCGTAATTATAGCCTCAAGCTCATTACCATAACGTAACGTTAACTATTCATGAATATCGCAAATGAAATGAAATAAATATATTGGCTCACAAGCTTAGCCTTTTGTTAACAACACTGTCATCTCAGATTTTCAAAATATGCTTTTCAACCATAGCTATACAAGCATTTGTGTAAGAGTATTGATAGCTAGCATAGCATTAAGCCTAGCATTCAGCAGACAACATTTTCACAAAAACAAGAAAAGCATTAAAATAAAATAATTTACCTTTGAAGAACTTTGGATGTTTTCAATGAGGAGACTCTCAGTTAGATAGCAAATGTTCAGTTTTTCCAAAAAGATTATTTGTGTAGGAGAAATCGCTCCGTTTTTTGTTCATCACCTTTGGCCCAAGAAAAAAACGAAAATTCAGTCATTACAACGCCAAACTTTTTTCCAAATTAACTCCATAATATCGACAGAAACATGGAAAACGTTGTTTAGAATCAAACCTCAAGGTGTTTTTCACATATCTATTCGATGATCAATCATTCGTGGCAGTTTAGTTTCTCCTCTGTACCAAATGGAAAAATGCATGCAGCTGGAGATTACGCAATAATTTCGACGGAGGACACCAAGCGGACACCTGGTGAATGTAGTCTCTTATGGTCAATCTTCCAATGATATGCCTACAAATACGTCACAATGCTGCAGACACCTTGGGGAAACGACAGAAAGTGTAGGCTCATTCCTTGCGCAATCACAGCCATATAAGGAGACATTGGAACACAGCGCCTCCAAAATTTGGGGCATTTCCTGTTTGAAATGTAATCTTGTTTTCGCCTGTAGCATCAGTTCTGTGGCACTCACAGATAATATCTTTGCAGTTTTGGAAACTTCAGAGTGTTTTCTTTCCAAAGCTGTCAATTATATGCATAGTCGAGCATATTTTCGTGACAAAATATCTTGTTTAAAACGGGAACGTTTTTCATCCAAAAATTAAATACTGCCCCCAGAGGTTCAAGAGGTTAAAACAATATTTTTTTAATGACTACCTCATCTCTTTACCCCACACATACAATTATCTGTAATGTCCCTGAGTCGATCAGTGAATTTCAAACACAGATTCAACCACAAAGCCTGGGGAGGTTTTCCAGTGCCTCGCAAAGAAGAGCATCTATTGGCAGATGGGTAAAAAGATAATAATAAACCAGACATTGAATAGACCTTTTAGCATGGTGAAGTTATTAATTAGACTTTGGATGGTGTATCAATACACCCAGTCATTACAAAGATACAGGTGTCCTTCCTAGGTTGCCAGAGAGGAAGTCAAAGCGCTCAGGCTGTGACAGGAAAAAACTGAGGATGAATCGACAACATTGTAGTTTCTCCACAATACTAACCTAATTGACAGAGTGAAAAGAAGGAAGCCTGTACATAATATCTAAAAATATGCATCCTGTTTGCAACAAAGTACTAAAGTAATACTGCAGAAAATGTTGCAAATCATTCAACTTTTTGACCTGAATACAACGTGCTATATTTGTGGCAAATTCAATACAACACATTACCGAGTACCACTCTCTATATTTTGCAGACTGTAAATGGACAAGTGTTGGAGGAACTACTGGATGAGAAAGGGCTTGTGAGTCTAAATGACTGCCGGGGAACCAAGATTGACTTAGTAACTGGAAATGAATCTGCTCTGGATTTTAAGCTGATCTTAAAATTAATGGCAGGCAGATATAGTTGTGAGGTTTTTGATGAATCTACAGGGGTTATGATCACTATCCTATCATGTGTACAGTAGGAATGAGGGTGGAAGATTCAGTAGGAAATGGATTGAGGTGGATATTTGGGAAAGTGGGGTCAGTTTCAGGAGTTGAGTGAACCTGAGCTGTCTCAGGTTGATCTCAATTCAGATATAGAAAGTGAATGATGGAGCAATAGTAGGTGCCGCAAGGCAGGTGATTCCTATGGGTACAGGGGAGAGAAAGCGTAAAGCAGTTCCCTGGTGGACTGAAGAGTGTAAGCTGTGAAGAGTAGGAACAGGGCTTTCAGAATGTTGAAAAGGTCCCATAATTACCAGCGCCTGATTCAGCATAAACAAACACAATCAGTAGTAAGGAGGATCATTTGGACAGCTAAATTTGGGACAGTTTGTACATAACTGCATGTCAATGCAACAGGTGAAAAAGATTAAGATTACAAGAGAATTGTTTACTTTAGAATGTGCCTAATTCAGCTTTACGGGATACCGTATCATCTGATGTGTTTGAAGTATAAGTGGGTCTGAAGTATAATTCTGTATACTCATGGGTTTATTAACCTTTTGTGACTAGGGGGCAGTATTTTCATTTTTGGAAAAATAACGTTCCAGTAATAAACGGGATATTTTGTCTGGACAAGATGCTAGAATATGCATATAATTGAAAGCTTAGGATAGAAAACACTCTAAAATTTCCAAAACTGTAAAAATATTGTCTGTGAGTATAACAGAACTGATATTGCAGGCGAAAGCCTGAGATAAATCCAATCCGGAAGTGACTCATCTTTTGAAATCTCTGCGTTCCTATGCGTCCCTATTGAGCAGTGAATGGGCTATCAACCAAATTACTTTTTCTCCTTATTCCCCAAGGTTTCTACAGCATTGTGACGTAGTTTTACGCATTTATGTTGAAGAATACCCGTAAGCGGCTACATTGCGCAAGTGGTCACCTGAGGCTCTCAGAGTGATTCTCGTGTAAAATACAGAGGTAGCCATTATTCTAATCGGTCCTACTGAAAAACCAATTGTCCCGGTGGATATATTATCAAATAGATATTTGAAAAACACCTTGAGGATTGATTATAAACAACGTTTGCCATGTTTCTGTCGATATTATGGAGCTAATTTGGAATATTTTTTCTGCGTTTTCGTGACTGCAATTTCCAGGCGATTTCTCAGCCAAACGTGAAGAACAAACGGAGCAATTTCGCCTACAGAAATAATATTTTGGGGAAAAAGGAACATTGGCTATCTAACTGGGAGTCTCATGAGTGAAAACATCCAAAGCTCATCACAGGTAAACGATTTAATTTGATTGCTTTTCTGATTTCCGTGACCAAGTTACCTGCTGCTAGCTGGACAAAATGCTATGCTAGGCTATTGATAAACTTACACAAATGCTTGTCTAGCTTTGGCTGTAAAGCATATTTTGAAAATCTGAGATGACAGGGTGATTAACAAAAGGCTAAGCTGTGTCTCAATATATTTAACTTGTGATTTTCATGAATAGGAATATTTTCTAGGAATATTTATGTCCGTTGCGTTATGCTAATTAGTGTCAGTCGATGATTACGCTCCCGGACCCGGGATGGGGAGTTACTATTAAAACTTCCTGCCCAAGATGGAGTGAACTCGATTATGTTTTTTTTTCTTTCTTCCAGGACTGATGGAATGTCCGCTACCAAGTTTTTTTCATGTTAATCAATGATTCTGTATCTCTCCCTTTGAAAGGCTCCCTGAGGCAGGTGCCTTGGGAGAGCAGTTAAAAGTGCCCGGATCCAGCTGTTTAGGGACCTCCCAAATTAAGCAAGACCTAGCTCTTTTGTTTGTTTACCCTACGATTTTTTTGCCACACACACACACAACCCACCTGTTAATACTCTGTTGGATTTAGAGGTGTGGGGTCTTTGTATTTGGTATTAGTGGTTTTTTAACAGGTTAGAGAAAATGCTGAAAACAAATGAATGTTTATATTTGAGAGTTTTGTTTGCACACATGTCAATTCTCTACATCTGCATTGCTTGCTGTTTGGGGTTATAGGCTGGGTTTCTGTATAGCACTTTGTGACATCGACTGATGTAAAAAAGGTCTTTATAAATAAATGTTATTGATTAGAAGAAATGTACTAAAAAACCCAATATCTTTAAATAATGTCTGAGGTACAGGAAAACAAACACTCACTTAATAGGGCTGACTGACCTCTGACCTCTGTTCTGACTTCCTGTTGAGGCCTGATCACCCTCATTAGAAAGATAGGGGCTATGTAAAAACAAATAACTAGGAAGAAGATTATAATTTATCAATAGTCCTATGTATGATTCGGACCACGAGAAGGACATACAGCGCTGCCCCTGAATTATCTTTTTTTTTATATAGCCCTTCTTCTGTAAGACGATCTGTGTCTCTGGCTGATAAGATTTTTTCTGCTCCTCCAGAGCATGGTAAAACTAATGAGCTGCCAACTCTGGATGAGCTTCCATTTTCCCTTTTAGATATCTTTAGATATGAACAAAGGTTGTTTTCTTTTAACAAGTTGAGGGGAAGTTCATCCAAACCCATAACCTGTTTACATTATGTGGAACACTGAGCTGATGAGAAAACACCAACCTTTTGATGGTCTTAGCAGAATAATGAGTAATTTGATGTCACAGCGATAGTTAGTGTAAAACATAGGTCAATCCAAACCGATTGTGGTAAAAGATATGGAATCAATGGTTAACATTGAGAGATTTATTCACCTCTGGATCCCTTGTGTGTGTATTTTTTATTCTAACACCCATTAATATAAGTATAACCTTTATTATGATTATAGTTTTACCATAATAATTTGATTAAACAACTTATAAAGTGTCTGGGTTTTTTCTGTGTTGATTTCCCTTACTTGATTTCCCTTACGTTGGGGCTAGGGGGCACAAGGAGTTTGCTAAAGGGAATACCCCCTCCCATTCAGCTGAAAAATAATATTCTTTAGAAATATTTAACTTTCACACAAGTCCAATACAGCAAATGAAAGGTAAACATCTTGTTAATCTACCCGTCGTGTCCGATTTTAAAAATGTTTTACAGCGAAAACACAACATATATTTATGTTAGATGACCACCAAATTCAAAAACACACACAGCGATTTTTCACAGTCACAAAAGCATACATATATATAAAATGAATCACTAACCTTTGATTATCTCCATCGGATGACACTCATAGGACATCATGTTATACATGTATTGTGTGTTTTGTTCGATAATGCGCATATATATATATATATTAATCTCAGTTTACATTGGCGCGTTATGTGCAGTAATGTTTTGATTCCAAAACATCCGGTGATTTTGCAGAAATACTCACAATAAACATTGATAAAAGGTGTTATGTTATTGACAGAATTAAAGATAAACGTATCCTCTATTCAACCGCTGTGTCAGATTTCAAAAAAACTTTACGGAAAAATAATAATCTGAGAACGGCGCTCAGAACCCAAAGAAATAGCCGCCATTTTGGCGTCAACAGAAGCTACAAAAAAACACTATAAATATTAACTTACCTTTGAATATCTTCATCAGAAGGCAGTGCAAGGAGTCCTAGTTCCACAATAAATCGTTGTTTTGTTCCATAATGTCCATTACTAGTGTCCAATTAGCTGCATTTGCTATCACTTTCAGCTAACATGCCCAAAAGCTGATGCTTGTCCAGGCGAACTTGGATGAAAACTTAAAAAATATATATTCCAGGTCGAATAAACTGGTGAAACTTAGTAGAGAATCAATCTTCAGGATGTTATTTTCATTCGTTCCAACCGGAACATACGTTTTCATCTGCAGCCAAATGGAACAAGGTCAGTTATCATAATCATCAGGAGGTGAAATGCAAAACTGACCTTGGATTATTAACTCTGGGACTACTACAGCTCTATCTGTATTTCAATGTAAAGCATCTCTTTAATAATACTTCCTGTTGACCCGACCAAGTGACCTCACCTATGATCATGCTGTGCCCTCTGTGTTAGCCAGTTCAGATGTGGGAGGGCTTCACCAACACAGCTGATATAACCTGGAGGATTTAGGGAGAAGAGGTAGATGATTGAAGTGAAGGAGAGAGACATGTGTTAAACAGGAATCTATGTGTGTGTAGTCTCACCTGGTGACCTTCACATAAGTGACAACAGAGTACTTTATGCTAAAAAAACATACACATGAGGACAAACAAAGTGCAGCAAGTTGCAGTACTGACATGTCACATCACTCCAAATATCTCTCCGTAAGCGTTGCACTCTAACAGAGCAAAGTAAAATATATTTTGGGGTGGGGGGGACCTAGTATCTGTGGTCCTGTGGTCATCTGGCAATATCTACATTTTCGACCCCTTGATCAGCTCGCTCTCTGAAAGTAAATGATTTTAAAAAAAATTTATAGATATGAAAACAATAACTGAGATATGACTGTTCAATCCAAAGCAGCAAATGTCATTTTTAGGATTCGTCAATACTGCTTACCTGAGATGCCATCTTCGTAGGTGTCTGCTTTGACTTCCTTTGTGTCGGAAAAAAAGTTGCTTTCAGAACAATTATTTTTCATTGAAAAAAAGACGCAAATGTACCTCCATAGCATATAACAATTTGCCTGTGAACAACCACACCTTCATACAAACGTGCTTCTGTATACAGAATTCTTGAAGCACAACCGAAGATGCTGCCATATCCTGCCAACACGCAAACACAAGCGAGCCACTCAGGAGCCGAATGATTATGCGTGGAAGAGGGAAAGGAATGAGATGGGAACAACAATTTGTTGCACGTCGGGGAGGGGGGGCTAATAGCTGAACAATAGACTATTCAACCTTTACTAAAGAATAGTCTAATAGCTGAGCTAGGTGTGGGAAAAAAAACTATCACAGATCAGATTTGCCCTAACGACCAAGGGGTAGCTTGCTACTCAATGTCATAAAGTAATGACTTTTCAAATAAGTTACCTTACACGTTATGTTGGCTGACAATTTGTTAGCTACGCTGTCCTTACAAACCACATAGCATATCATTACAGCAGTATGTACCGGTACGTCAGCTAGCTACCTACCATTAGTAGTTATACATCAAACTTTTGACTATTTCTGGTCCAGCAATCGATTACAATTTGGCGAAATTGACCGGCATGCCTCTCCATAAGGAAAACAATGGGGAGGAGCTCAGCGTTCCAAGGGCAAAAAGTATTTTGTGGCTAACATTTGATGACAACCGATCGAGCTGCCCAGGCTTACATAATTAGAATGAGGAGATTCCCATGATTAAAATGGCATCCGAATACAAATTGCGAGATATTTGGCGAAACAGACAGACATGCCTATATTTCCCCCATAGGAAACAATGGGAAGACCGCAATGTTCCAATATTATTTTTGTTTACATTTTAACTATAAAACAACGTGAGCAGGTCTCATTGCCAACAATAGCGAAGAAGGCATTGTGATGTTGAACAATAAACTGGGAATAGAATGTTCAGAAGGTGAGTTTGTGCCACGGTGCTCAATAGAACTAATAGGATCTGGCAGGGTGAAAAATGCACTTAAAAAAGTCCTGTTTTTTCGCGATTACTTCAAAACGACGTCACACTACTATCAAAGATGTATATAACTAACCCATGGTACTGCAATTTCTCCAAAAGCATCTGTTTTTGCTGTCAATTTATGTCACTTGAGGGACCTCTACTGATATAATGTGGAACTGTGGAAATGTGGAACTGAAGACTAAAGACACAACTGCGTTGTGTGTATCTTTTAAGTTTATCTCCAGAATATTGCAGAGGAGAAAGCAAGTCCATGATGTAATTTATGGCCATATGCTTAATTAGTAGGTTGTTAAACCGGTTAACAGACAGTGAAATGTTTGCGTGAACAGGTTTTATTTCAGGGGTGAGAGAAAAAAACATTACAGACTATCCAAAAGAAAACTGTTCACCCCCCACAACACCAAATTGATGTTGACCAACAAAAATAAAGTCATACATTCTGTATATTTCCAGCCAAGGTTCAGCACTATGGCTGTGTTTATACAGGCAGCACGATTTATAATAGTTTGGCCAATTATTGTCAAAGAGCTAATCTGACTGATTGGTCAAAAGACCAATTAGTGGGAAAATAATCAGAATTGGGCTGCCTGTGTAAACACAGCCTATGTGTCATCCTCAACCCTCCCTGAAGAAGGTGCTGAAATGTTGGTTATTTCCATTAAATCAGGAGTGTGAAACTCAAATCAAAATCAAATCAAATCAAATGTATTTATATAGCCCTTCGTACATCAGCTGATATCTCAAAGTGCTGTACAGAAACCCAGCCTAAAATCCCAAACAGCAAGCAATGCAGGTGTAGAAGCACAAACTCATTCCATGGAGGGCCTAGTGTCTGCTAGTTTTTGTTTTTTCCTTTCAAATAAGACCGAGCCAACAAGGTAAGGGGAGTTCCTAAGTAGCTAGTTACCTTAATTAATCAAGCACAAGGGAGGACGAAAACCAGCAGCAACTCAAACCTCCATTGAATGAGTTTGACACGTGCATTAAATGATTTGAGTATACAGTGTGTCTGACTTTATTATTATATAAGTAAACAAAGCTGTACGCTACTTTGAGCAAAGAATAAGTTCTAACAAAGTAATAAGCAGATCCCAAACAGCAAGAAGACAGCAAGAAGACAATACGACATGTAGGCTTTAAGAAAACAAAACAGTTATATAGTTATATAGTTATTTACATTTACATTTTACATTTAACATTTACATTTAAGTTATAGTTATAATATATATTTCTATATTTGCAACTATAACACATTGATGAGATTTACATGACATGATGAGCGAGACATGAGAACTGTGTGCTGATGTTACAATATGATGGTGGAATTAAAGACATTCAAAATAAAAAGCATACATGTTAAATAAATCTAAAATGTGATCTTGTGGCAGTAAGATGTGAAGGTGGATGTTTTTTCAGAGGGGTGCAAAAACCAGCAGCAAGTATGGGAAAAAAACTGGCAAAACTCTTCCCTGACTTCTATTTACAAGACGATCGAGAAAGCTCCTGGAAAATACACAGAAATTAAAGATTAAGAGGACAATAAGAAATGCAAGCTATCACTAAGGAAACAATGGTTTGGTCAGGGTGTGATTTGGGTGTGCAGTCTATCTTCTATGATTTTCTATTTCTATGTGTTTGGCCGGGTGTGGTTCTCAATCAGAGGCAGCTGTCTATCGTTGTCTCTGATTGAGAACCATACTTAGGTACCCTTTTCCCCCACCTGTTTTGCGGGAAGTTAACTTTGTCTTTGTTCAGGGCACATAGCCCAAAGCTTCACGGTTTGGTTTTTGATCTTCGTTTTGTCGGCGTCATTTTTTAATAAAGAGAAAATGTACGCTTAACATGCTGCACCTTGGTCTAGTCCTTCAGCCAGCCATGACAGATGGTAACTCCTTTAAAGAACCACTCTCATGGTGATTAATTTAATCGGGTAACAATTTAACATAGTTGATTAGATAAATAACAGTCCTCAGATTAATTAAAGTAAAGTCACGACAGTGGCATTATATACAAAAAAAAGCAAACATGTTAATAGGGATGTGCATCTTTCCGTTTCAAGACATATATACAGTATATGATTTGATTTATATAGATACATGGTTCACGAAATATAAACGATATGTTTTAGGTTGAACCTACTGTACCTACTCGGAAGATGATTACAGTTGAACACAATCTACATCTGACGAAGCAGAGAAAGTTCGCTAGCTCCCGATATGGCCCTCTTAACCCCTTAGACTCTGCCTCTCAAATGAACATGCAGATGCAACCAAATAGTGAAATAAATAAAACAATTTATGGGGAGGAAATATGTGTGAGGGAAACTAAAGTGTACAAGTGTGTGTGTGTGTGCGCGCAAGTGTGTGTTTGCATCAATGGTGCAATCCAGTTGACATGCGTCGGTTGACACACGCCTCATCGTAGGACAGCTTTTCTCAAAATCGATTGAAACCCTCATGCTTCTGCAGAATCCTCACTGTGACCTGTAAAATAAGAATGCAAACAGATGGTGCATCGACTGCAAAATGTACACTCCTATAACACATAAAAAAATCCAATACCATATTTAAATACCTTTCAGAACATAACTTATGTCATGAAGTAGAAGTGGGTGTCAGCATCAAAGTCCTTGTCCAGTTTACAATGACCCTGTTATATCTTCCTTATGAGACTGCAGGATTAGCTCAATTTGAGCCTTCTTGTCTCACCCTTAATGATCATGAAGGATCCAGCCACTTGCTCATCCAATCATTTTGTGACTGTGCAGTCGGAAAGCTCTCGGTATACAATGTAATAGTTACAGTAAATGGAAGGATACTGTTAGTCATGTGAATTGTAAGCAAATTGTAGTTGAGAGACTCATCAAGACAATCAAAATAATTTCTTCAAACATGAAAATTACCTCAAGGTCTTCATCACACACACTCTGGCTCCCGAGTGGCGCAGTGGTCTAAGGCACAGCATCTCAGTGCTAGAGGCGTCACTACAGACACCCTGGTTCGAATCCAGGCTGTATCACAACTGGCTGTGATTGGTAGTCCCATAGGGAGGCGCACAATTGGCCCAGCGTCATCCGGGTTTTGCCCCACCACCTTGGCGTTGATGCCCTCATCACTGATTTTGTATTTTTTTTTATTTTACCTTTATTTAACTAGGCAAGTCAGTTAAGAAAAAGTTATGATTTACAATGACGGCCTGGAAAATACCATTCATGTATGGTCATGTCTGATCTTTAATTGTTAATTTTTGTAACAAACTTGTTAAGATTCTGCGGAAGTCATGGAACTAACATTTTAGATTAAGAGTGTTGTTTAGCATTTCTGGTGTAGACTGATTCACGTTGTTTGTGATAGGATGAGATAAGGTGGGTGATTGCTATGTCCATATTTAGGAGACATTACACATCATTTTAACTTCCAATTAGATTTCCATGTTTATTTAGCAGTCTAACAGATTAGATTTTTACGTTTGTTCTCGTTGATGTATGTAAGCAAGGAGTTTACACTGTTGTATGACGATGACATATTGCTGAGTTTAAAGTCTACCGCAGGCCTTCACAGGGAGGGCTGAGTGACGGTCGGACACTGTTGTTCTCATAAAGCCAGTATAAGCAGGAGCAGAAGCTTTGTCGCTTATCAGCCCCTCAGCTCCAATGGAAACTATGTACACATCCTATTATATTGCAAAGTATCTCTATCATCATACTTCCTCTGGCGATAAAACTAAATGACAACCTTAAATTTGCATGTCACAAAGACAGTTCAATGTGTGTCTGACTTCCTTCTCCACTCCCTCCTATCTCTTTTGCTCTCTCGGTTTTTGAAAATAACATATACCTGATAACATAATTTTTTTAAATGTACAGTATAGTTTAGTGTGTTGCCATGTCACATCTATCCCAAACAAGGAATGGCATTTAGGTGTTTAAATATAACATGACATAAAACAGACCAAAACATGTATTACCTGCCCCCCGTCAGTACAAATTCAATATTTAGGAAGTAAATCACCCATACTCACTGTCAGTATAATGTAATAATTTAGGAAGTAGACAACCCATATTAGGAAATCCCTGTGTGTGTGAATTCTCGTCTTCGTTATCCCCACTGAACTAACAGTGTGTGGGTGGGCGTTCATTCAGAATGGTATTTTCCACCCACCCACCGGTCGCGGAGCCACAGTGCATCACTCTGACGCATGCAAGGTCTTCACTCGCCTCCCCACATAAATGCGTGGCATTACCTCCAGATGAAGCCACGGCCCGCCACTGACTACCATTGATCTAACCAGAGATGTTACACCCATCAGTGCTAAAATGTCTTTAAATGTCACAGGGCACGTAATCGGGGAAGAAAGAGGAAACAGTTTGAAGCAGTCAGAGTCTGTTATCTGTCTAATTACAGCAGGAGGAGAGTCATGATGTTAGGTAAAGAACAAGATCTGTCGAAGAGAATTAAACTACGTAAAATTAGCTACAGTGTAGCGTCTTCATGTTTCCCGTGCTTTGTTTGACTTATGACAGAACATAAGTTCTGTACCAGGTTTCTGTTTCGCTCTCTCTCTGTCTCTTTCAATTCATTTCAAAAGGGCTTTACTGGCATGGGAAACGTATTTTTACATTGCCAAAGCAAGTGAAATAAACAATCACAAGTTAATAGTTAACATTAAACTCACAAAAGAGAAATATGTTTGAAATATTATATTACTAATTATGTGTAGTGTTGTTACAATGTGCAAATGGTAAAAGTACAAATGGCAAGGGCAAATAAATAAACAGATAAATATAGTTTAATTGACTTTGGTGTTTGTGCTCCACTGGTTTCCCTTTTCTTATCGCAACAGGTGACACATTTGCTCTGATGATTACGCAATGCGGTATTTCACTTAACAGCTAACATATACAGCAACTTATCAACATTTGTTTATTGTTCAAATAATTTGGAGGTCCTTGTAATCCCAGGGAAATATGTCTCTTTCTCTCTCGCTCTCCCTCTCGCCCTCGTTCTCCTTCCTGTTTGTACAGGTGAGATCTGTTTTGTTGTTCCTCTCCTCCACCTGTTGTCAGTTATTATTATGTTGTCTCATAAAATACCTCGATGAGAGACATCTTCCATCTTAGTTGTTGTTCACACAAAGAGGTATGAAGGAGTGTCAATATGATGAAAATTACAGGCCTCTCTCATCTTTTTAAGTGGGAGACCTTGCACAATTGGTGACTGACTAAATACTTTTTGCCCCACTGTATATATATATATATATATATATATATATATATATATACTGAGATCATGTGACACTTTGATTGCACACTGGTGGACTTCATTTAACTAAGTATGTGATTTCTGAAGGTAATTGGTTGCACCAGATCTTATTTAGGGGCTTCATAGCAAAGGGGGTGAATACATATGCAGGCACACATATTCAGTTTTCATTTTTTTGAATTCCTTGAAACAAGTATTTTTTAAATTTCCATTATATTACATCCAAATAAAAAATATATTTAAATTACAGATTGTAATGCGACAAAATTAGAAAAACGCCAAGGGGGTGAATACTTTTGCAAGGCACTGTATCCGGACCACCCCTCAGGGTTCAGCTGGGAACACTGTGCCTCCAGGACCTGTTTCCCTATACCCCAGCTGAGTGCCGTCGCCAGGCACAAGGTGGGAAGGATGGCTCCGGGGTAATAGTGGTGGAGCTATAACGGCGAGACAGTGCATCCGGCTTGACATTCTTGGACCAATATGAGAGGGAGAAATTGAACCGTGTGAACAGTAGGGCCCATCTAGCTTGCAAAATTGCAAATAATTTGTAGACTACAAAATTGATTGCAAGACGCTGAAACAGATATAATATTTTGTTAAAACTTCTCAAACTAAACTTACTTACTTACTTACGTATACGATCAGCATCTCTATTATGCGTAGGAACAATTGGGAAGAGATTTCCAAAATTAAACTAACTGTTTTCCTGGTGTTTTTACAGTCTTATGTAAAAAGAAAAGTATGCAAATAGACAGAAAGAAAGAAAACTTGGGGGGCCAAATAAAACCACCCGGGCCACCAGTTGGGTAAATAATTTGTAGACTACAAATTGACTGCAAGACGCCAAAACAGATATAATATTTGACTAAAACATAATGACTTCTCAAACTAAACTTACTTACTTAAACATATACGATCAGCATCTCTATTACGCGTAGGAACAATTGGGAAGAGATTTCCAAAATTAAACTAACTGTTTTCCTGGTGTTTTTACAGTCTTATGTAAAAAAAAAAAGTATACAAATAGAAAGAACTTGGGGGGCCAAATAAAACCACCCGGGCCACCAGTTGGGAAACCCAGTGTCTTTTCTGGGGATGGTAAACCTTTAGTCTACAGGAAATATCCATATTTTTGGATTGTTTGTGTATCTGAATGATGATCAAACACTATAAAGTATAACAATTCTGATTATTATGCAGAATCCACCATATAGTCAAACATTTATATGTGATTTTCCTTCCAAACCATAAAAATTCCTACACCTCTATCATCGTACAGCTAATGTTAGGTAAAATTATCCATATCAATAGCTAGGTGTTGTCACGACGTTGTTCATCGTATTACGTGATTAAATTAATCAGGTAATTACTGACTCATTAACCTGGGGCAACATGGGAAAGTTTTGGCATTATTGAGTTTCTATTTCCCAAAGTAACTCTCTGATGAGAGAAAAATAGAGCTTTTTGGTCTGAACTACACTCGCCGTGTTTGGAGGAAGAAGAAGGATGAGTACAATCCCAAGAACACCATCCAAACCGTGAAGCATGGAGGTGGAAACACAATTCTTTGGGGATGCTTTTCTGCAAAGGGGACAGGACAACTGCACCGTATTGAGGGGAGGATGGATGGGGCCATGTATCGCGAGATCTTGGCCAAGAACCTCCTTCCCTCAGTAAGAGCATTGAAGATGGGTCGTGGCTGGGTCTTCCAGCATGACAACGACCCGAAACACACAGCCAGGGCAACTAAAGAGTGGCTCCGTAAGAAGCATCTCAAGGATCCTAGAGTGGCTAGCCAGTCTCCAGACCTGAACCCAATAGAAAATCTTTGGAGGGAGCTGAAAGTCTGTATTGCTGAAGGATCTGGAGAAGGTCTGTATGGAGGAGTGGGCCAAAATCCCTGCTGCAGTGTGTGAAAACCTGGCTAATTAAGAACTACAGGAAACGTATGATCTCTGTAATTGCAAACAAAGGTTTCTGTACCAAATATTAAGCTCTGCTTTTCTGATGTATCAAATACTTACAGTATGTCATGCAATAAAATGCAAATGAATTACTTAAAACTCATACAATATTGGATATTTGTTTTAGATTTCCTTCTCTCACAGTTGAAGTGTACCTATGATAAAAATTACAGACCTCTCATGCTTTGTAAGTAGGAAAACCTGCAAAATCGGCAGTGTATCAAATACTTGTTTTCCCCACTGTAGGTGGTTCCAGTGTGGGAATGAAAACAGTGTAGATATATGATTCCTTGAAGAGAATAACCGGGTGGTCCTGCTTGAATTCACCCTCTTAGACACAGCTACTCATCCATAGCATATATTGTTTCAAAGGTTCCTTTGTCTTCTTCAACCTCGTGTTGCGTTTTGGGGTTACATCTAATCGGACCTTGGCTGCAGCTCGTGGTCACTTAGTCATCATGTTAATTCTTAATTCACATGTTTTATACCCTCGTGTCAGAAATGGGCATTTCCACCTTTAGGGCAAGTTCTCTGGGCATAACTAGTTACGCGGCAAGGTCTGAATTTAGACAACTAACTTCACATTTCATCTTGACAAGTTCCACACAACGTACAGTATGCAAACAACAGGTACATATGGTGAAAACTCTTCAAGTTACAATGGTTTCGTTATAACGTCGTCATTTAACTTTTAATAACATTCATTTTCGTATTCCACCTATCGTCATTACTACCATTTGGCTGACAAAACATATTGTCCCAAAGTCCATTTATTTCATGTTATTGTTCTGAGGTATGTTCTCCATAGGCCCATCACACATTCCATTCCTCCAAACTGAGAGGACAAAGGGTTTTGTCTGCTGCCTTAAGATTTACAATGGATGGGATGTGTCATAACCACCCCCCCCCACCTCAATACCATTCGACCCCCCTCTGGGTGTGAGAGGTAGAATCTGTAGGAGTGTGGTCCATGGTAACCTGACCTGAAGGATTCTGCATGTTGCAATCCACCATAAGAATGATCATTGGGTGTCCTGGTTTGTGGATCATCATAGCAGTCCCCCCCTGGTGGTTTACCCTGGTAGGATTTCTGCAAGCTGCAGATCACCACCAGAATGGACATGGGAGGTCTGGCGGTGGCTCTGTGTTATGACACGTCATCCGGCTGTCCCGGCTAGTGGAGCTAGGCAGTAACTTGGGCAGACGTTAATAACGCACAACACTCAAGCAATACATCATTACATTTATTCCCCAAATGAGCTGCATTGTGGCTCTAACTGGTGGTTGTATGGGGAACCTTTTTATGGCTCTACTTCCTAAGTGTCAAAGGAAATGAAACAAAATTAATAAAAAATGAATAAAGACAAACAAGAGATATACAAAGTATAGCTACCACGCCACAATCATCTAATTTGGACTGTGTCCAAGGTCTTGGCTAAATGACTCTATCATGGCATTGTCTCTAATGTCAATTCTGGGGCAATCCTTCTTGAACGTGGGTAGTTAAGGCACTTAGAATAATGGCACCCTGAATGACAAAGCTTACTTTGGGGACTTTGGGATAGGATGCTGGGGATGCGGTGGATGGACACCTGACGGGGTTTTAGGATCTATTGCCAACTTTCAGAAAATCGGGATTGCTTCCGTCCCACAGGTGATCCTAGTAGATCCATTGCATGTATGTGCCTGTGCACGTAGTAGATGCACACGCCAAGAGAAATAAAACCAAGGATCATGATAGCATTCAGGATACTATCCGGCACCGTCCAAGAGTACAAGACCGGGTGACATATCAATCTTTTGACATGTCGTCAGTCGGGACAACTAAAAGTGCCTTATATAGTACGCTAAGATCAACAGTCATTGGTCCCTCATACTGGATTTGGTTTTGAATGGCTTGTGGTAACTCAATGGAATGCTTAGCAAAACCGTCAGGCATTTCAATCTCTGTATCTATGCTGTCATCGGGAAGTTGGTATAGAGCGAGGTTGTCTATGTGGATAATCGCCCCCTCTGGTACCTTAACAAAAACAGTCTGATTGGGGAGGTTCAATTGGGTGGTTTTGTAATGGCGTTCGTAAGTCATAGTGGCGTACGCGAACGATGTGTTAACCAACCATATTTTCCCTACCACCTCCACTTGTTTGGTGATGGCCCCATCCCTTGCTGTTAGCTTGGCTCTACAACGTTCTTCGCTGGTTATAGGCTTAAGTCCACAAAGATGCTCAGTGTTATCCCCAACAAACGGTTTGCTAGGACAGAGGTAGTGGACATCTTTGGTTAGAGTACACAATAACAGGTTAGGGGTGAGACAGAAATCTGGATTGTTTTCCTGATAAGCTACGACTGGGGGTGTGGCAATTTTTACGTGGGTACTTTCACGCCAAAATCCTACATTTAGAACCGTTTTCAATCTATAGATATTCTCCAGTTCAACAACCGGCAGCGTCAGTAAAATCCCACTTCATTGCGATCAACATCAACATGTATTGGGATTGCCAACCCCAGACTATTGGCCAAATGTGACTGTAATAGCCTTATCGTGGTTGTAGTAGCTGAGGTCAATATGTCATGCACCATTGAGAGGGGACTCTATTCACGGCCAAGTGGTCCATAGAAGAACTAACTTCACAGAGAAAATCCTCCAATAACAATCGAACCAATTGGATATGGGCATAGTCATGTTCATAACCTCTTCTAGCTTTCCTACAGACAGGAGGATTTTGTTCAGGAGAGTGTAGCGTGTGTGTTTACAACCAGAATAGTGTCCTGGAGAGACTTTCCCACAAGTTGCAATCTGAGTGCCTGTGCTTTCTGTTGCTGGATCTCTTCATTAATCTCCCTAACATTTCTCTTGACTGTGGCTAAACTGACTGCACTGACGGCAGTGGTACCTAGGGCAAATAGTGACCCTACGGCTGCACCTATCAAGAGTAGCGTCGTTTTCTCACCTGGGCTCTGCTAGTTCTGACTGGGTGGCTGTGAACTTTTGGAGTTGGGCCAAAATAAGGGCAGTGTCTAGCTGGGCGGTACACATTCTCTGCTTCTAGGCAGACTTACACCCTCTGCGTGCGTACTCTGCAGTTATTTATAAGGAGTCCTAGATCATCGCGGAGAACGATTCCCATAGAGGGTTCGCTCGTGATCTGCTGGGTTGGTTTTGACCAGGAAGCAGAATGTTTGGATCAGCCAAAGGAACTCCATCCTACAGAAAAACATAATCAGAGATATTGTTTGATTATTTCAGTTATTTGCTTTTGTAAACGGAAATGTTTTGACAACAGGACAGTGCAGGACAATAACAATAGTGGCAAAAAGGCCTCACACCAGATGTTCGAGGTCGGGGATACGGTGTGGTACTACATATATACCAAACCCACAGCTGTCACCTGCAGCTTATCAAATCAGAATCAGCAAAGTTCGACAAAACACCACATTATAGTGGGTCCACAGGAACCAAATCTATTTGTACACTCCCCCCATGGGAATAGAAGAGGTGCTAGCCAGCACCGAATAGACAAAAACCTAGCAAGTCAGAGGTACTAAGAAAATTGTTAAGTACTCTCAGCTGATCCCTTCCAGGATATCAGTACATTACACCTAACATATTTTCTTCTCTTCCCATCTACAAGATATACATGTTGCCATAATAGGTCTTCACCTTCTGCACTTTTCTCCAACTTTCTTTGAGCATATGCAAAGGTAGTCAGGAGGTGGTTTCCAAAGTCCATCATGTATTGATGAGCTGTGGAGGCCGTGGCTGCGGCAACATCTCCCGGTTGGTACAGGAGATGCAGTGGAAGTGTCGGTTTGCGGCCCGTCATCATCTCGAATGGTGTTATTCCTGTAGACCTGTTGCGTGTGGCTCTGATCGCCATCAATGCCAGTGGGAGTTCACCACATATTCTCCTGGAAGGCCAAAACAACTGAAAATGTGGTTGAGCAAAAGAACGGCCGTGGTTTCCGCTGTGTCATTGGTTGCGGGCAGGCACTCCACCCACTTTGTGAATGGGCTGTGAGGAGATACTTGTGGATCGAGCTCCAGGGGGATGGCACACCCTTGCGTTGCAGGGGTGCGTTGCAGGGGTGCTCTGTGAAGTGGCCTGGAGGGTTGAAACTGGCAGCAAACGAGACCCATGTGAGGCAAGTGGGCTACCTATCGCAATGTTTCACAGGTAACCTTGACCCCCTATGGCCTCCACATGGCTCGTCGTGGGCATGGGCTATCAGTATCCCCCTCTGTGTTTTAGGAACCACCCACCTTCGTGTGGCGTCAGTTTCTGAAACATAACCCAGTAGGTCATCTACAAGTGTGAGGTGCTGTTTAGTTGTGTTCAGTAAACGCAAGAGGTGTGACCCTGCCAAACACAGTTTGGACACTGGGTGATTGACAGGATGAGACAGGAAAGCCATCAAAGTGGCGAGGGACTCATCTTTGTGTTGCATTGCTACCAGGTCACCATTCAGGAATGAATGAGTTAGCAACACATTATGTTCGTGCGAAGACGTTTCCCGCGGTGCTACATGGCTACGTGTTACCGCAGATACCATGGCCGCCACTATGATTTTAACATCTCGAGCATCGAACACCCAAGTGGTGCTGTGAATTGCACCAGATTTCACCATGCTATCGGCATGGTCATTGCCAAGTTTGTCAAGACCAGGTGATTTGGAGTGTCCCTTGACTTTCTTCCAATACACCTGTATTTTTGTGTTTGGTGATGAGGTCATCGCTCTTTGTTAATCACTTCTTAGTCATGTGCTTTTGTTTCCAAAACAGTAAGTGGCATAAGAAGGTGAGTCTGGTGTATTTTGATTCGGTGCAGATTGCGAGATCTGACAAGTTGTGTTTCACAGCCATTTGCAATGTGATTAGTATGCCCGCCACTTCTGCAAACTGGCTGGTCTTGTTGCCTAGTTGAAATTGAAGTGGTTTGCACCGAATGTCATTGTGCCATACCACAATGACAAAGTTAGGGCGTTTGGTAAACAAATCCAAAAACGCGTTCAGGTCCCGCCAAACAGAAAGTTCAAAAAGTTCCGTTACAGCCCGTAGGAACTTGTCAAACTAAGTATAGAATCAATCTTTAGGATGTTTTTATCATAAACCTTCAATAATGTTCCAACCGGAGAATTCCTATGTCTGTAGAAAAGCAATGGAGCGAGAGCGAACTCTCTCATGACCGCGCCTCAGAGCCTGTGGCAATCTGCCAGACACCTGACTCATTCCTCTCTCATTCGGGCCCACTTCCCAGTAGAATCCTCAAACAAAGTTCTAAAGACTGTTGACATCTAGTGGAAGCCTTAGGAAGTGCAAAATAACCAATATCCCACTCTATCTACAATAGGGGCTGAGTTTTTAAAAAACTATAAGCCTCAGAATTCCCACTTCCTGGTTGGATTTGTCTCAGGTTTTTGCCTGCCATATGAGTTCTGTTGTACTCATAGACATTATTCAAACCGTTTTAGAAACATCAGAGTGTTTTCTATCCAATACTACTGATAATATGCATATATTAGCATCTGGGACAGAGTAGCAGGGAGCTTACTCTGGGCACCTTATTCATCCACGCTACTCAATACTGCCCCCCTGTTACCAAGAAGTTAAACAATTATCTCAACTGATGCCGTCCAGTTTCATTGACAAGTGCATCAGCCTCCGACAGTACTTGTACTACCTGTGCATGGTAACCAGGATATGGTTTGGCGAGATTGTACAGGTCTTCATCGGGTGGTGACGGCATGTCAACGGTGGGAGAATCATTGGTTGTTAATTCATGTGAGGTAGACAACAGTCTACCTCATATGCAGGAGGAGATGAGATATCGTCCTCCATGACGATGAAGTATATTAACAGGTTGTTGTAAGAATCGACATCCTGCCTGAAAGTCGATGTGTCGTCAAGTGGCAATACGGGAGTTATTGCGATTGCTTTTGACGGACAAGTAAACAGCGTACCTCCCTCGCCACCTTGGTCTAGGGAGGACGGAAGAGGCCCAATAACAGGAACAACAAGTTCAAAATCATGGAAGGAGTAGTCAATCAAGGTTCCTTGCTGAGTGTGCAGAGGAATAGAAATATCCTCTTGAGTCAGATTATGTACCAGGAGGTAAGTGGATCTGGTGTTTAGTTCCAATAGCGGGTTGCCGTTGATAGTTGGTGTGTATGGTATTGAGTTTAACATCCAATCTTACCAAAATGTCCGTTCCCACATAGACTGTATGTGGGAGGTCTGCGGCAACCAGTAGTTAGTGAGATACTTCCTTGGTTCCAATGCGGATTGATAGCGCACACTCCCCTATGGCAGTGAGTGTCGTCTGGGGAGTCGTTCGCAGGGGAAATCTGAATGTTTTCGGAACAAGGGGATGGCAGTTAACCATTTTTTTAAATTGCGTTGAACATTTCCAAACTGATTGCGGATTTTTCCGATCAGTTTGCCAGTATGGCTTCCTCAACCATAGTGCTGTTTAGGCACACGCCCCCTATCAGAGGAGGACGGTAAGTGTCGGCTGGTGAATCACCCAAGCCACACAGGAAAACCTCATGTTCGGTTAAGTTCCGAGTTGAACTTGTCAACTCATTACCAAAACGCGAGAGATAGAGAGATAATGACTTCGCTTCGGTCAAGCAATTATATCTACTCAAATTCGCGTAATTGCCGGCTCATATGTCCTCTGCTCTAGGAATTGCTTATGACCGAGTCTATTCGCTCCTGAAAGAGATAACACTGAAACAGAAATAACACTACGTTGGGCCCAAATAGTATTATTCTCAGAATGCCTGCATCAGCTGATACATATGGCCTAGCTCGTAGCATTTAGTAAATCCGACACACACTCTGACCTTTGTCAGATATACAACACAGGGGTGGTTTTCTTCCTACCAGTATCTGGGTGAAAAGGGAAACCACACACACTCCCCTCTCAACAATAATCCTGCCTTTAGCTATCATTTGAATATATGTATCTTGCTACACAATCGGTATGGAACTAACCCAAAAGTGCGGCCTAGTTTTATCTTATTTTCCTCACAGGGGCGCCATATACAGTAAAGTCGGAAGTTAACATACACTTAGGTTGGAGTCATTACCGTAATTTCCGGACTATAAGCCGCTACTTTATTCCCACACTTTGAACCTCGCGGTTTATACAATGACTCGGCTAATTTATGGATTTTTCCCGCTTTCACAAGATTCATGCCGCCAAAAAACTGAGCACCGTCACATAATGTGACATAAATCGAGCGCGCTCAAACTTCCCATCATTTTGATTACGGTAGTAATTTTGTGACCCTCATCATGGCAAAGACACGGAGAAATGCATATGATGCAGCTTTCAAGTTGAAGGCGATCGATCTGGCTGTTGGAAAAGGAAATAGAGCTGCTGCATGGGAGCTTGGCCTTAATGAGTCGATGATAAGACGTTGGAAACAGCAGCATGAGGAACTGACTCAGTGCAAAAAGACAACAAAAGCTTTCAGAGGGAAGAAAAGCAGATGCCCCACAGTATTTGCAGCCACTCGACATCAGTGTAAATCGTGCATTTAAGGTGGCGCTCCATGTTAAGTGGGAGGCTTGGATGACAAGTGGGGAGAAATCCTTCTTTAAAACGGGCCGCAGGCGAAGAGCATCTTATGGTCAAGTCTGCCAGTGGGTCCTGACAGCATGGAGCATTGTAAAAAAATCCACTATCATCAACAGGTTTCGAAAGGCTGGACTGCTGCGTGTTGAAGGGGCAGCATGAGCTCAGCGGGGTATTTGCCTCCGGATGAAAGTGATGAGAGCGACAATGAAAACGATCCAACATCGGATGAAGCAATTCTGAAGCTATTCAACTCCAACACCGAAGGAGATGACTTCAGTGGTTTCAGTGCACAGGAGGAGGAAGATAGTGACCAATGACTTTCTTGGTGTAGGCTACTGTTTTAATTTTTGTTACAAGCCGTGTTTCGTTAAAGCCTATTTATTTTTGTTACAACACCGTGTTTCGTTTAAAGGCTGTGTAAAGTTAATTTGTTTCAATGTACCGGTAGGCACCTGCGGCTTATAGACATGTGCGGCTTATTTATGTACAAAATACACATTTTTTAATAATTCAGTGGGTGCCGTTTATATTCAGGTGCGCTTAATAGTCCAGCAATTACGGTAACTCGTTTTTCAAACACTCCACAAATTTCTTGTTAACAAACTATAGTTTTGGTAAGTCAGTTAGGACATCTACTTTGTGCATGACACAAGTCATTTTTCCAAAAACTGTTTACAGACAGATTATTTCACTTACAGATTAATTCACTGTATCACAATTCCAGTGGGTCAGAAGTTTACATACACTAAAGTTGACTGTGCCTTTAAACAGCTTGGAAAATTACAGAAAATTATGTCCTGACTTTAGAAGCTTCTGATAGATCAATTGGAGGTGTACATGTGGATGAATTTCAAGGCCTATCTTCAAACACATCTTTGTTTGACAAAGATAATAAAAAATAATTGTAGACCTCTACAAGTCTGGTTCATCCTTGGGAGCAATTTCCAAACACCTGAAGGTACCACGTTCATCTCTACAAATAATAGTACGCAAGTATAAACACCATGGGACCATGCAGCCGCATACCACTCAGGAAGGAGACGTGATCTGTCTCCTTGAGATGAACGTACTTTTGTGTGAAAAGTGCAAATCAATCCCAGAACAACAGCAAAGGACCTTGTGAAGATGCTGAAGGAAACAGGTACACAAGTATCTATATCCACAGTAAAACACGAGTCCTATATCGACATAACCTTAAAGACCACTCAGCAAGGAAGAAGCCACTGCTCCAAAACCACCATAAAAAAGCCAGACTACGGTTTGCAACTGCACATAGGGACAAATATCGTACTTTTTGGAGAAATGTCCTCTGGTCTGATGAAACAAAAATATAACTGTTCAGCCATAAGGACTATTGTTATGTTTTGAGGGAAAAGGGGGAGGCTTGCAAGCCAAAGAACACCATCCCAACCGTGAAGCACGAGGGTGGCAGCATCATGTTGTGTGGGTGCTTTGCTGCAGGAGGGACTGGTGCACTTCACAAAATAGATTAAATTATGTGGATGTATTGAAACAACATCTCAAGACATCAGTCAGTTAAAGCTTGGTCGCAAATGGGTCTTCCAAATGGACAATGACCCCAAGCATACTTCCAAAATTGTGGCAAAATGGCTTAAGGACAACAAGTCAAGGTATTGGAGTGGCCATCACAAAGTCCTGACCTCAATCCCATACAAAATATGTGGTCAGAACTGAAAAAGCATGTGCGATCAAGGAGGCCTACAAACCTGACTCAGTTACACCAGCTCTGTCAGGAGGAATGGGCCAAAATTCAACCAACTTATTGTGGGAAGCCTTTGGAAAGCTACCCGAAACGTCTGACCCAAATTGAACAATTTAAAGGCAATGCTACCAAATACTAATTGAGTGTATGTAAACTTCTGACCCATTGGGAATGTGATGACAGAAATAAAAGCTGAAATAAATCATTCTCTCTACTATTATTCTGACATTTAACATGCTTAAAATAAAGTGGTGATCCTAACTGACCTAAAACAGGGAATTTTACTATTTTACTACTTAAATGTCATGAATTATGAAAAACGGAGGTTAAATGTATTTGGCTAAGGTGTATGTGAACATCCGACTTCAACTGTATACAGTATGTCACTCCCCTTGGTTCCTTTCCCAGGCGTCATTGTTTCTGTTTCAGTTTCATGTCTGTGCGTTTTTCGAGTTTCTTGTTTTGGATTATGTTGCGTTTTTCATTACAAACGCTCACTCCCTGAACTTGCTTCCCGACTCTCAGCGCACAACCTTACAGCTTAATTCCATCTTCCAGCATCATTATTATCTTCTATCAGCTGAACAATGTTTCTGTCCCACCTTTTATCCCTACAGTGCCTAGAACAGTATATTATTTTTTATAAAGATCCAGTCTAGAACTGTTTTTATATAGCCTCTGTCCAGAAAAGTCTATTTCTATTTAGCCACTGTATATTTATAGCCATACATCATCTCAACAACCACTCTGCTAGAGCTTGGCTTGTCTTCAGAGAATTCCCTTACCGCAAAAACACATGCATTTCACTTGATCAGATATGAATTGTTCCAAAAACATGTTTTCACACGTTTTCATGTGAAGTTAATGTGACAACATGTAAATCAATACATGAAACTAAACATTTGCAAACATGTGATTTCAAGTGAAGGGTTCCAAAAATAAGTGTTCACGTGATTTCACGTGAATGTTCACGTGAAATCATGTGGATTTTCTGTATGGGTTCTCTGTGCGTTAACACAGAGTTCTCCACCTTTCCCTCCATCTCTGTTTCTCCCTCTTCCTAACCCCCTCGCCCCGTTTCCTTTTCCCCCTACCACGTTTTCACACTGATGATCAGGCTGCGTGGCTCCTAGCCTCCTACTTACGGCAATTGTAATAGTAACAGCAGATATAATCGCCACACAAAGAGGAGTGCCATCACAGACAAACACACACTCACGCACACACCGACGTGGATAAATAGCGGCTTGTTCCTCTCGAACGTACGCTGGGGAGGAAAAGAGAGAAAGTGTCCACCTGCGCTGATCAAATACACAAGAGGGCTAAGGTAAAACATCATCCATATTCATCTTACTAGTAGATCGCTACATTACTTAAGTCCACTATGGATAAAGGATGGGAAGCAGACTGTCATTATGTACATCTGCTGTCAATGTGTCTGATCACCAGAATAGAAAAGATGGAGACGGTTCGTTTACAGGACAGATAACTGTCATCATCTGGAAACACACTGTTAGAGACATGAGAAGATAGTTTATTTACTACTCCAAATATAGTTTGGTTTTGGTTATTGCTTATTTACATCAGCAGTGCATTGTTTACACATTTAGAAATTGTAGTATGTGTGCGTGTATGTCAGTAAATGTCAGACAGTGGAGGAGCGACAGACAGAGGGGATTTGAAGCACCCACAAATCCCACCTACAGGTTTAACACCTCTCTCTCACTCTCTTCTATCTCAATCATTATCTCACCTCTTTATCATTTATCACACAAGGGAAATCCAACAAATATTTATCATCCTTGGGTACAGAAATAATCAATATCGTTCCTCCCTCCCTCTCATCTCAGTACTCCTCCCAACCCTTTTCAGCATATCTACCCAAAAACCTGCCCCTAATCAAACAGAGATTCTGCCTGGCCACTCTCAACTCAGAAACATTATATGAACATCTACATCCAAAAAGTGTGCATTTGAAAGAGAAAACAGCTATAGCTACCTAAATCTAGATACAGCTACAGTATTTTTAAGCCAAATGACCCTACAAAGGGTTAGTAACTGTGAAAGCTTTCAACAGAATGAGCTGTCAAGCTTATTCAGTCTGAATAGAGTGGTTTGCAAACCTAATCCCCCAAATACATTGATTACATAAAAACCTAAAGTCAGGATTAAGAGCATAATTTCTGACTCAGCAGAAAATAACATTAAAAAAAATAACAAAAGAAGGGCAATGTTTAAACTTGTAATCATCTACTTTATAATCATCTGCCCAGTGGTCATTATCCAACAAGATCTCACATTTTCACTGCATAATTAGACGTTGGTACACGTTCTTTAAATGTCAAATGTCATAGTTGCTCCAAACATAAAATGTCTGTGTGTTTTTGTTGCTCCTGTTGCTCTGTATCGTTCCATTTCACCAAACGTCAAATTTCGAAGTTAAGGATTAGGTTTTGGCAGTCATTCTGAATGGTTAAGGTTTGGGATATGGTTCAACCTTAAGAGTCCATCGATGCACATGTGCATCAATCTCAGTAACACAGTAAAAAAATCCTCATCAAAATCCGTCAGTTTAAGATAGAGATATCTGCATGGGCTCAATCCACCTCATCCGCCCATGTCGCCCTTCCGCATCTACAGTCGAAGGTAGCCAAGCTACAGCGGTGTTTGTCAGACCATGAGACATCCCGAAAATTGGTCTTCTCAATTAAAGGTCTGTAGCGTCCGAACGGTTTAGCATACAAACTATTATGATCTATGGAAAGGGGAGACTTGCACGAATGCAATGGTGTCACAAGACTCATGCAAACGAATGGAAGTACGGAGGAAGATTTGTGTTAAATATGTGCCAAAAAATATTTCCTTCACTTTCTTACATCTCCTAGAACCTTAAAAACCTTATTCCTTACGATTTATTTTTGATAGTCTTTTTTTTTGCCATTTAGAACTGTGTTATTCAATGCGTTTGTAGGGGCTATGGTAGTAACTGCCAAATTAAATATTTTATCAAATCATTTTTCAACCTAATTTTTATATCAAAAGGGGTCCTCGAATTCTTAATCAACACACAACCTTCTGATCCAGAGTCCACCACCTCCATCCACCTCAGCCCACAATGCTGTAGTACAACCCAAGCTTTGAAGCCATTTTCCATTATCCTTAGGACATTTCAACATCAATCTTGAACGATCTGGCTGTATTATCACCTATCCATGATTCCAGAGCAAATTAAAAAATAAATGTAGTTTTGTTGTGCAAAGGTTGAATAACGAAGCACACGTCTGTGCTCGTTGTAAACCGTACAATGATTCTGAAACAGAGATGAAAACGAAAGCTTAAAATGTAATTATAAATTGCATGCTGTGATGCTCCGCACAATGTCATTTTTAGCCAATATTACATTACATATATTTAGTTGAAATAGAACTGTTCTCATCGCTTAGGGCTGGATGGGTATATGGCCTTGCTCAGGGTCCTTTCTGCCCTTGTGACATATACCTCAGTCCCCAACTTCCACCTCCAGGGGGCAGTGAATGTGTCTGTATGTTTGCGTGGGTGTGCATGCGAGTGTGTCTTAATATTTTCTTATTTGAAATGGTAATGAGTGCATTAGATTCAATTGTAGCCTACTGGGCAGCAGCACACATGAAAATCAACCTCTCTGTAGAACAAAAGTGACATTAATATGATCGTACAGCACTGTGCCTGAAGAAAGCTAGGGTAAAAAAATAGATAGACCGTGTTAGTTTGATGAACTGAGACTGGCTTTACCCCATGCCTGTCGAGGTGCGCCATGCATCAGGGCTGATGTGTTTATCAGGATCAGGTCTACTCTATGAGAATGTATAGAGATAGCCTACACTCAGTTGTGTATACTGCAAAGCTGGCATAACAAGGCAAGGACATCAGTGAGACAGCAAGCTGCAGCCTGCAGAACAGACAACAGGGCTAATTTTAGAGTTAGATTACCTGAGAGGGTAAGGTCAATGCCTCTGTGTATAAAAGCATGATAGCTGGGGGTCCACATAACAATGTTCATGAAGGGTAACCGTTGGCAGTGGCAACACATACACAAATAGGGATGTGAGAGATATAGAGAGAGTGATGAGGTAGGGATGGAAAGAGGGTAGAGAGAAGAATGGAATCAGTTCAAACAGATTCAAGTTTGCCCCTCGGAGACAAACTGGACATCAGACAGATAGACGGATAGACAGAGCAAGGCAGGGACAGGCAGACAACCCCAGCCTTAAACAAAGACAGCAGAGCAGCATAGGTCTGTAAGGCCATAATTAGCCCATAAACAGCCTGGGAAGGTTTCAGCACTGGCACTCATCTTTCGGACAGGGACACAGACGGTATCCAAATGTGTGCATGCGCATACCCTTATGCAAAAGTGGACACACATACAGATACACACAATAAATAAAAAGGATACCGAATTATTCAGTGTTCCCATGATGTTTAACTCACACGGGAAATAAGTGATTGCAAAAATTGCTTCTCTCCATACCTAATGCAACGTGTAGATAATACTGTACTTTAGCAACAAAGGGAAACTCTGCATGGTGGGAAACTGCTTGCACCATGTCAACAGGGTGGTTATTCCAACCTGGTCTCAGAGCATTTTGTATTATTCTGTACATAAATCAGAAACACTTGATTTAGTATGATATGTGACTCGTTTCAGGAAACTAGGCATATGTCGCGCGTCAATACTTCACAGGAAAGTCATTTGAACGTAAACTTTTTTTTATCATATGTGGTTTTGGGCATAAATGCCTTCGGGAACATGTGAACTTTCATGTGCCTTAATATCAAATGTGTATGCCATCTGTAAATACGAATACAATTGTTAAATTACAGGGCAAATTGGTTTAGCCACAGAAAAAGGAACCAACCTTCCTGCTAGCCATGATTAGCGGCGATAATGAGTGGGCTGGGCATGCCGAGCGATGAGTTTGCATTGGTCTGCCATGTAGCGCACTTCTGTTTATAATATGAGCTGGTCAGTATGTGAAGGTAATCCTTTCTAACGCAGCGTTTTTGAAAGATATCACATAGTACAAGTGCATAAGTGTTGCGCTCCACTTTCTGGAGGACCGAGTTTTGAAATCAGTGGAATTAGAGTTTGATATCTAAGGAGCTGGATAAAATATGCAGACGGAGTCGAAAGAGATCACACAGAAGGCTGTTGTAGAAAACACCTCTCTCAGGATTCAAACCAAGGGCAACCATGGCATCTGTGATAGAGAGGGAGAAGTGTCCATCCATGTATATGGGTAAAGATAGTCTATCTGCCGACATTTTCAGATATTGCACGTTTCTAATTTTGTCAGAAAGACTTTTTCATTTCAAGTGAAAGTGTACTGTTAGCTAGCCCAGCTTAAGTTAGCTGGCTGGCTCGCTAGCTAACGTTATGTGTATGATCTGTGTATTTATATTATTCTTATCTCAGAGCCATTTGCAATGCTAGTTATAGCCTAATGTTAGCCAGCTAACATTGAACCTGGTTGGTAAGCTACCTGCAGATTCATGCAGGGTTGTAACGTTATGAGTTAGGATTATGGTTCATTGTTTAGCTAGCTAGCTACATGTCTAATCAAAAGACTCCACTATGCAAGTAACCATTTCAATAGAATGCTCATGATATCAATGCAAAAACTGTCGATAGACGTAGCTGGTAAATTCGATCTGGCTATCTACTCTAATTTCAGAGCACTCTCGTCTGAGTGTTCCAGAGCGCAGAATAACTGACAAATTTACGAACGCTCAACACAAGTTGAATATGGTTGGTGTCAGTTAACATCAGCAAACAAGTCTAATTAAATTGTTGCAAGCAGAGTTACAGTCACCAACACGCTGAATAACATGAAAACAGCCTAATCAGCTCTGCCAGGGCGAGTAAAATGGTCAAAATATTTGTGTCTGGAAGTAGCTAGCAAGCTAGCCAAAGTTAGCTACTTAGCTTTGATGGTTGACTGTCGTTGTGAGGTCAGAACGCTTGGATCAACCCTACTCCTCAGCAAGAGCATCCAGTGTAAGCTCTGAATGTTCCGAGAGTGAAACGCTCTTGACAGAACTCTGAATTCGTGAACACCCAGTGCGCACTCTGAGCACACTCTGGCAATTTACGAACACACCCGTAGTATAAACCAGCCTTTAGGCTGAATCTTTGGTTGTTTAGTAGATGGCCTCACATGTCAATCCTGAAAGAGATGGGTGAGGCTAAGGCTTTAGAGGGTGTGAATTATGCTGAATGTCAACTTTCAAAGCAGAATTACTTTCCCAGTTCCTCAACTGTAGTGTATAATATACAATTTTCGAGCTCTGAGTCTACTTTTGTACAATTTCAAATTTTGCTATATAAGAACGAATCGAGCCAGTCGGATACATACATTACATTTGGTATGGTTACAGATGGTTCCTTAAAACTTCTTGAGGGGCAATATTTGGAAATTCGGATAACTGACATCCCCAAAGTAAACGTCTGGTTACTCAGGCCGAGAAGATAGGATATGCATATAATTGGTAGAATTGGATAGAAAATATGCTAACGTTTCTAAAACTGTTAAAATAATGTCTGTGAGTGTAACAGAACTGATATGGCAGGAGAAAACCAGAGGAGAATCCATCCGGAAAAAAAATGTTTTTGGAGCTCACCACTCATTGAAATGGCTGTCTATGGGAAAATCAATGGAATACCTCCCAGATTGCAATTCCTAGGTATTCCAGTAGATGTCAACAGTCTTTAGAAAAGAGTTTCAGGTTTGTTTTTTGAAAAATGAGCTAGAATTTGTATATTTTCTAGGTGGCTCCCATTTTGGCAGTAGTATTGTGGCGCGCGTCGGTGAGGGCGCGCACTTCGTTATTTATCTCCGGTAATGAACATACTATTCTATGTCTTAAATTTGATTGTTTATTTACATATTAGGGTACCTGAGGATTGATTAGAAACGTTGTTTCACTTGTTTGGATAACGTTTATTGGTAACTTTGGCATTCATTTGTATGCATTTTGCACTCCAACTAAACTGACTTTTTTGGGATATAAAGAAGGACTTTATCGAACAAAACAACCATTTGTTATGTAGCTGGGACCCTTGGGATTGCAAACAGAGGAAGATCTTCAAAGGTAAGGGATTTATTTTGTCGCTATTTCTGACTTTTGTGACTCCTCTGCTTGTTTGAAAAATGTTTGTAATGCTTTTGTACGCAGGGCGCTGTCCTCAGATAATAGCATGGTATGCTTTCACCGTAAAGCCTTTTTGAAATCTGACAAAGCGGTTGGATTAAAAAGAAGTTAAGCTTTTAAACGATGTAAGACACTTGTATTTTCATTCATGTTTAACATTACAATTTTTTATTTAGAATTTGGCGCGTTCCGATTTCACCGGATGTTGTCGAATTTGATCCCGGTAGCGGGATTTCTGCACGATTATTAAGGAAAACATTTTAATTGGGTGCTTGGTCATGGAGGATGGTTCGGTGTAAAACACAAACATCTAGTAGCCCAAAAATTGCGAGTTCAAATCTCATCAACTGCTTGCTACTTTGTAACTACTCAGCATGCAAGCTAAACCTTTCCTTAACATTTACCCTTCCCTTGACCCTGCAACCTAACTCTTAAACTTAACCCCTAGCCTATTGTACTTTTTGAAAGTTCGTAACATATAACACGTTTAGCAAATTCTTAATCTGTTGTATGTTTTGCAAATTACTAACATATTGTACGTTTTTCTAATTTGTAACATACTGTACCTTTTGAAAATGCGTAACATATACCACTTTTAACAAATTTGTAGCATATTGTATGTTTTGCATATTCATAACATATATTACAAATTCATTCGTAAGATATCAAATGAAATTGGTGATGGACATTCACAAATTAATACATACCATGGGAAACGTAACATATCATATAAGTACAGAATACTATGAAATGCTCTGAGACCAGGTTGGTTATTCATGCAGTGTTTTATACCCTGCAGTGGTATTCCAACAAACAATACACTGATTTGAACCGATACATGTTCATGGCCAAATGTCAAGGCCAATGATGTTTCCTTGACAGATGGACATACCAGGATCTGCTCTCCAACTACATTCTCCACACTAAGAACAAGAAAACCATGGCACAGGAAGAAGTCAAAATACCGTAAGGCACCAAAACAACATCAAAGGGATTTTTTAGACCCAGTACTTTCAGGATCCCTATTCAGCAACCTGGCATCTTTTTAAAGGAATTGCGAATGTTGTTCTATAAAAAATTCATGAGGAAACTGACATGTTCAAATTTGGAATCCTTTTTATAGCAGCCCCTCCAGGAGTCTGTGCCTGCTGCATGGCTGAATAGAACATTAAGTGGCTTACCCCTGACTACACAGATTTGTCACAGAACTTTATAAATAGCTCTGCAGGCAGGCAGACAGGCACATGTTCCCACCCAATGTAGGTGAAGAGATTCAGCTCACTACAGAGCAGAGAAAACGTGAAAACACAGCTCTGCTCTCCACTGCAGAGATTGATTGATATAATACTTTATTGTCCCTCGTCTGGCAACATACAGCAGTTCCTGGCAAACATACACAAAATCAAAGCACAGGACATACAACACTCCATTTACAGACGACACATATCACAAGACGTACTTCAAACGTATGGATGAATACTGAATGTTTGGAGTTATGTCAGTGCATAACTGCCATCTTACGGGCTCCTGACCAATTCTGCTATTTTTTGTGCTTATTTTTGCTGATCGTAACTTTTCTTTACATAATGTTTCTGCCATCCTATGACCGAAAACAGCTTCTGGACATCAGAACAGCGATCACTAACCTCAATTTGGATGAAGATTTCTGAAAAGTCTGCGCAGGTACAAAAATATTGAGATTTATAAACTAGGCGCACCCTATACAGTACATAGGCATGTTTCCCATTATAAATCAGATCTGTCGTAAAGCTGTCGTAAAACAGTCGTAAATGAGCATAGAAATACCACCTGGAAAACGCCTCCATTCACATTTTATTGTGACGATAATGCTGTATTTTCTGTATAATTTGGAACTATTGGTATTAGGCCACGGCATGCAAAAATACTTATTGTTGTTCAGTATTTTGTTTTCGCACTCCTATCGCACAGCAATACTGTATCATTCCCATACTCCTCCATAGAGAATGGAAAGTGTTGAGCTAGACACAGGCAGCTCATTTGGGGGCTCATATGAACCACAGAGACTGAGTGTGGGATAATAGCGTGGTCGTGTTGAACCTTGCTTGTTCTCTCGGCTTCTCTACCAACAACTAATTGCATATAGAGCTCATAACCTGTATAACTAGACACCTCATAGGGACTAGTGAGCTACTAGCAGGAATCAGTAATACATACACACATTAATTACCAAGAGAGTTTTCATCTATACTTTTCGTCTAATGTTTTCATCTATATTTTTACAAGGTCTTGAAATACATCCACAGGTACACCTCCAATTGACTCAAATTATGTCAATTAGCCTATCAGAAGCTTCTAAAGCCATGACATACTTTTCTGGAATTTTCCAAGCTGTTTAAAGGCACAGTCAACTTAGTGTACAGTATATAAACTTCTGTACCACTGGTATTGTGATACATTTACATTTACATTTAAGTCATTTAGCAGACGCTCTTATCCAGAGCGACTTACAAATTGGTGCATTCACCTTATGACATCCAGTGGAACAGCCACTTTACAATAGTGCATCTAAATCTTTAGGGGGTGAGAAGGATTACTTGTCCTATCCTAGGTATTCCTTAAAGAGGTGGGGTTTCAGGTGTCTCCGGAAGGTGGTGATTGACTCCGCTGTCCTGGCGTCGTGAGGGAGTTTGCTCCACCATTGGGGGGCCAGAGCAGCGAACAGTTTTGACTGGGCTGAGCGGGAACTGTACTTCCTCAGTGGTAGGGAGGCGAGCAGGCCAGAGGTGGATGAACGCAGTGCCCTTGTTTGGGTGTAGGGCCTGATCAGAGCCTGGAGGTACTGAGGTGCCGTTCCCCTCACAGCTCCGTAGGCAAGCACCATGGTCTTGTAGCGGATGCGAGCTTCAACTGGAAGCCAGTGGAGAGAGCGGAGGAGCGGGGTGACGTGAGAGAACTTGGGAAGGTTGAACACCAGACGGGCTGCGGCGTTCTGGGTGAGTTGTAGGGGTTTAATGGCACAGGCAGGGAGCCCAGCCAACAGCGAGTTGCAGTAATCCAGACGGGAGATGACAAGTGCCTGGATTAGGACCTGCGCCGCTTCCTGTGTGAGGCAGGGTCGTACTCTGCGGATGTTGTAGAGCATGAACCTACAGGAACGGGCCACCGCCTTGATGTTAGTTGAGAACGACAGGGTGTTGTCCAGGATTACGCCAAGGTTCTTAGCGCTCTGGGAGGAGGACACAATGGAGTTGTCAACCGTGATGGCGAGATCATGGAACGGGCAGTCCTTCCCCGGGAGGAAGAGGAGCTCCATCTTGCCGAGGTTCAGCTTGAGGTGGTGATCCGTCATCCACACTGATATGTCTGCCAGACATGCAGAGATGCGATTCGCCACCTGGTCATCAGAAGGGGGAAAGGAGAAGATTAATTGTGTGTCGTCTGCATAGCAATGATAGGAGAGACCATGTGAGGTTATGACAGAGCCAAGTGACTTGGTGTATAGCGAGAATAGGAGAGGGCCTAGAACAGAGCCCTGGGGGACACCAGTGGTGAGAGCGCGTGGTGAGGAGACAGATTCTCGCCACGCCACCTGGTAGGAGCGACCTGTCAGGTAGGACGCAATCCAAGCGTGGGCCGCGCCGGAGATGCCCAACTCGGAGAGGGTGTAGAGGAGGATCTGATGGTTCACAGTATCGAAGGCAGCCGATAGGTCTAGAAGGATGAGAGCAGAGGAGAGAGAGTTAGCTTTAGCAGTGCGGAGCGCCTCCGTGATGCAGAGAAGAGCAGTCTCAGTTGAATGACTAGTCTTGAAACCTGACTGATTTGGATCAAGAAGGTCATTCTGGGAGAGATAGCGGTAGAGCTGGCCAAGGACGGCACGCTCAAGAGTTTTGGAGAGAAAAGAAAGAAGGGATACTGGTCTGTAGTTGTTGACATCGGAGGGATCGAGTGTAGGTTTTTTCAGAAGGGGTGCAACTCTCGCTCTCTTGAAGACGGAAGGGACGTAGCCAGCGGTCAGGGATGAGTTGATGAGCGAGGTGAGGTAAGGGAGAAGGTCTCCGGAAATGGTCTGGAGAAGAGAGGAGGGGATAGGGTCAAGCGGGCAGGTTGTTGGGCAGCCGGCCGTCACAAGACGCGAGATTTCATCTGGAGAGAGAGGGGAGAAAGAGGTCAGAGCACAGGGTAGGGCAGTGTGAGCAGAATCAGCGGTGTCGTTTGACTTAGCAAACGAGGATCGGATGTCGTCGACCTTCTTTTCAAAATGGTTGACGAAGTCATCTGCAGAGAGGGAGGAGGGGGGATTCAGGAGGGAGGAGAAGGTGGCAAAGAGCTTCCTAGGGTTAGAGGCAGATGCTTGGAATTTAGAGTGGTAGAAAGTGGATTTAGCAGCAGAGACAGAGGAGGAAAATGTAGAGAGGAGGGAGTGAAAGGATGCCAGGTCCGCAGGGAGGCGAGTTTTCCTCCATTTCCGCTCGGCTGCCCGGAGCCCTGTTCTGTGAGCTCGCAATGAGTCGTCGAGCCACGGAGCGGGAGGGGAGGACCGAGCCGGCCTGGAGGATAGGGGACATAGAGAGTCAAAGGATGCAGAAAGGGAGGAGAGGAGGGTTGAGGAGGCAGAATCAGGAGATAGTTTGGAGAAGGTTTGAGCAGAGGGAAGAGATGATAGGATGGAAGAGGAGAGAGTAGGGGGGAGAGAGAGCGAAGGTTGGGACGGCGCGATACCATCCGAGTAGGGGCAGTGTGGGAAGTGTTGGATGAGAGCGAGAGGGAAAAGGATACAAGGTAGTGGTCGGAGACTTGGAGGGGAGTTGCAATGAGGTTAGTGGAAGAACAGCATCTAGTAAAGATGAGGTCGAGCGTATTGCCTGCCTTGTGAGTAGGGGGGGAAGGTGAGAGGGTGAGGTCAAAAGAGGAGAGGAGTGGAAAGAAGGAGGCAGAGAGGAATGAGTCAAAGGTAGACGTGGGGAGGTTAAAGTCGCCCAGAACTGTGAGAGGTGAGCCGTCCTCAGGAAAGGAGCTTATCAATGCATCAAGCTCATTAATGAACTCTCCGAGGGAACCTGGAGGGCGATAAATGATAAGGATGTTAAGCTTGAAAGGGCTGGTAACTGTGACAGCATGGAATTCAAAGGAGGCGATAGACAGATGGGTAAGGGGAGAAAGAGAGAATGACCACTTGGGAGAGATGAGGATCCCGGTGCCACCACCCCGCTGACCAGAAGCTCTCGGGGTGTGCGAGAACACGTGGGCGGACGAGGAGAGAGCAGTAGGAGTAGCAGTGTTATCTGTGGTGATCCATGTTTCCGTCAGTGCCAAGAAGTCGAGGGACTGGAGGGAGGCAAAGGCTGAGATGAACTCTGCCTTGGAGCGTTTGTATGGTCTGTGCAGAGAGGAGAGAACAGGGATAGACAGACACATAGTTGACAGGCTGCAGAAGAGGCTACGCTAATGCAAGGAGATTGGAATGACAAGTGGACTACACGTCTCAAATGTTCAGAAAGTTAAGCTTACGTAGCAAGAATCTTATTGACTAAAATGATTAAAATGATACAGTACTGCTGAAGTAGGCTAGCTGGCAGTGGCTGTGTTGTTGACACTACACTAATCAAGTCGTTCCGTTGAGTGTAATAGTTTCTACAGTGGAGCTATTCGGGGGCTAGCTGGCTAGCTAGCAGTGTTGATTACGTTACATTGCGTTAAAAGAACGACAATAGCTGGCTAGCTAACCTAGAAAATCGCTCTAGACTACACAATTATCTTTGATACAAAGACGGCTATGTAGATAGCTATGTAGCTAGCTACGATCAAGCAAATCAAACCGTTGTGCTGTAATGAAATGAAATGAAAATGTGATACTACCTGTGGAGCGAAGCGGAATGCGACCGGGTTGTTGAGTGCAGAAGTTAAATTCGGTAGACGTTGGCTAGCTGTTAGCTGTTAGCTGTTAGCTAGCTAGCAGTGTCTCCTACGTTAAGGACGACAAATAGCTGGCCAGCTAACCTCGGTAAATTAAGATAATCACTCTAAGACTACACACTCTAAACTACACAATTATCTTGGATACGAAGACAGCAAAGACAACTATGTAGCTAGCTAACACTACACTAATCAAGTCGTTCAGTTGAGTGTAATAGTTTCTGCAGTGCTGCTATACGGTGGACGTTAGCTATGTGGCTAGCTGCTGGGCAGTAGACTACGTTAGGACGACGAAATACGATAATTACGCAATTATCTTTGATACAAAGACGGCTATGTAGCTAGCTAAGAAGAAATTGCTAAGATTAGACAAATCAAACCGTTGTACTATAATGAAATGTAATGAAAAGTAATGAAAACATGAAAAGTAATACTACCTGCGGACCGAAGTGCGAATGCGACCGCTCGCTCCAACCCGGAAGTTCATCCAGTGACTTATAAGTGAAATAATCAGTCTGTAAACAAATGTTGGAAAAAATGACTTGTGTCATGCACAAAGTAGATGTCCTAACCGACTTACCAAAACTAGTTTGTTAACAAGAAATTTGTGGAGTGGTCCATACGTTTTTGCAAAAGGAGACGTGGTTGAATGGTGTTGAATGCTGAAGAGAAGACCAGGATCAGAATCCAGGCATATGATTTTGGTGTATCCAAGTGCTGGTGCAGGATGTGCATGAAGAATAACAGTGTCCTCTGTAATCCACGCTGCTTTGTAGGTAGATTGGAAGGGGGCCCAACAGCTGTTCTGTTATTATCTCTATTGACATGAGGGCAACAGGTCTGTAATCGTTGAGGACTTTCAGTTTAGGGATCTTAGAGAATTATCACAGCTGATACTGATCTGTACTGTATATAGTCAAGGGACATTTCGAGAGTTTGGGACTATAAGGTTATATCTGCAATTTTTTCCAAATTTAGTTATTTACACAGTCTTGTTCTGTTCAATGTTCTTTACCTACAGTGCCTTCAGAAAGTATTCACACCCCTTGACTTTTTCCACATTTTGTTGTGTTACAGCCTGAATTTAACACACACACAAACACACACACACACAAAGCGTTCTAATAAACCTGCTCTGCCTAGATGGAATCTATGAGTGGAATCTTAAAAGTGCATGATGAGAAGGCCTATTAAAGTGATTTTTGCATGCAATTTGACCAATTACAGCAGACGCCAAAACAATCCTCCATGACGCCTCCTCCAACACCCACCAATGTTTCTCTGTAGAGTAAAATGTATTATACTACTATTGTATTTCAGCATCTATCTAAACTAACACTTCCTCTACAGAGAAACATTGGTGGGTGTTGGAGGAGGCAATTTTATCCAAAGTGCCCGAGAATTAACTCATATATTCTGTATGTATGGTAGCACATTCATGAATCAAACCAACAACCTCAGTGTTTCTAGCAGCACCATGTTCCATCCAACTAAACCATCTTAACCAACAATATATATTGTTTTGCAATATAGTGGCCTGTAGGAATCAAGCTTATTGAAAAAGGAAAAGCTTTTGTGATAAAAGCAGTTTGTTGATATTGTAGTGGGACTGCCATGGCATCTGGCTTTAGGGTAATGATCACCAAAGGAAGTAATACTTACACTAACTACCCTGTTGTTCATAAGTATAAAAAGACCAGACAACCCCCCCTCTCTTTATTCGCCAGCAGAGAAATACTGCAAACACCAGTTATTTAAAAGAGGAGTCCTTGGATTACAGAAGCTTGACTGACCATTCCAATTACACCAAGAGGCAAAGCAACACTGAGTTCTCTAACAATTTACCCACCAATGGGATGGAGATCATGTCACTGATCATGTCACTGATGTAACTAACTTCAGATGGGGGAACTCATTCCTCTCATTCCATTTTGGCATATTGAGCACTCAGCAGTGTTTGGTGTGCGTGTTATCAGGTAAAATAGGTGCATGGTAGAGAGGCTTGTGGCTCACTATCCAGATTGGATGTTCTCTGGAAGCTAGCTGATGGGTATTCATGTTGCCTTCTCCATATGGAGCTACACCTGCTTTCTATGTCTATCTGGTGTGTCTCTTTAGAGCAATGACTCTAATCAGATCCATAAATATGTCTGTCTGTCTGATCTGTCTAATCCTACAGCAGCTGGCCAAAGGGTGATGATATGAAACGTTACTGTTTGATAAGTCAGGTAGAACTTTACTTGCCATTTCTTTCATTTGATGATTACATCAACAACCGGTGTCCATGATACACCATAGAAAAAACATTGAACAGATTGATTGTGTGATATGTAGTGTGAGCGAGTAAGTAGAAATATGTTGAAGGCAAATTACTATGTGTCATCAGGTCGGTGCATATTAAACAAATGTGAAGTGATGTTTTAGTAAACTTCATGAGGCACATCCTGAAACTGTGCTCTCCCACTTCCAGCATCTGAACACCTGGATGCAAACATTTAATTATGTAGTCATTGGATGGATCAATACACTGATCCACAGGCCATGGCCTTGCTCATGACTGACCCATCAGCATAGTGACTACAGGCAGGAGGTTTAGATCTGAGCACTTTCCTAGAAGACTATGTTTAGAGCTGTACGTGTACATGTTCCCTGTACTTTCCCTCTTCAAAGGGGGGGACACTCTTGACCCAAACTGCTACATACCTATATCTATCCTACCCTGCCTTTCTAAGGTCTTCGAAAGCCAAGTCAACAAACATATTACCGACCATTTCGAATCTCACCATACCTTCTCTGCTATGCAATCTGGTTTCAGAGCTGGTCATGGGTGCACCTCAGCCACGCTCAAGGTCCTAAACGATATCTTGACCGCCATCGATAAGAAACATTACTGTGCAGCCGTATTCATTGATCTGGCCAAGGCTTTACATTTACATTTACATTTAAGTCATTTAGCAGACGCTCTTATCCAGAGCGACTTACAAATTGGTGCATACACCTTATGACATCCAGTGGAACAGCCACTTGCATCTAAATCTTTTAAGGGGGGAGAAGGGGGTGAGAAGGATTACTTACCCTTACTTACCCTATCCTAGGTATTCCTTGAAGAGGTGGGGTTTCAGGTGTCTCCGGAAGGTGGTGATTGACTCCGCTGTCCTGGCGTCGTGAGGGAGTTTGTTCCACCATTGGGGGGCCAGAGCAGCGAACAGTTTTGACTGGGCTGAGCGGGAACTGTACTTCCTCAGTGGTAGGGAGGCGAGCAGGCCAGAGGTGGATGAACGCAGTGCCCTTGTTTGGGTGTAGGGCCTGATCAGAGCCTGGAGGTACTGAGGTGCCGTTCCCCTCACAGCTCCGTAGGCTTTCTACTCTGTCAATCATGACAGCCTTGGTTTCTCAAATGATTGCCTCGCCTGGTTCACCAACTACTTCTCTGATAGAGTTCAGTGTGTCAAATCGGAGGGTCTGCTGTCCGGACCTCTGGCAGTCTCTATGGGGATGCCACAGGGTTCAATTCTTGGACCGACTCTCTTCTCTGTACACATCAATGATGTCGCTCTTGCTGCTGGTGAGTCTCTGATCCACCTCTACGCAGACGACACCATTCTGTATACTTCTGACCCTTCTTTGGACACTGTGTTAATAACAACCCTCCAGGCAAGCTTCAATGCCATACAACTCTCCTTCCGTGGCCTCCAATTGCTCTTAAATACAAGTAAAACTAAATGCATGCTCTTCAACCGATCGCTGCCTGCACTTGCCCGCCTGTCCAACATCACTACTCTGGACGGCTCTGACTTCGAATACGTGGACAACTACAAATACCTAGGTGCCTGGTTAGACTGCAAACTCTCCTTCCAGACCCACATCAAACATATCCAATCCAAAGATAAATCTAGAATTGGCTTCCTATTTCGCAACAAAGCATCCTTCACTCATGCTGCCAAACATACCCTTGTAAAACAGGCCATCCTACCAATCCTCGACTTCTGCGATGTTATTTACAAAATAGGCTCCAATACCCTACTCAACAAATTGGATGCAGTCTATCACAGTGCAATCCATTTTGTCACCAAAGCCCCATATACTACCCAACATTGCAACCTGTGCGCTCTCGTTGGCTGGCCCTCGCTTCATACTCGTCACCAAACCCACTGGCTCCATGTCATCTACAAGACCACCCTGCTAGGTAAAGTCCCCCCTTATCTCAGCTCGCTGGTCACCATAGCATCACCCACCTGTAGCACGCACTCCAGCAGGTATATCTCTCTGGTCACCCCCAAGACCAATTATTTCTTTGGTCGCCTCTCCTTCCAGTTCTCTGCTGCCAATGACTGGAAGGAACTACAAAAATCTCTGAAACTGGAAACACTTATCTCCCTCACTAGCTTTAAGCACCAACTGTCAGAGCAGCTCACAGATTACTGCACCTGTACATAGCCCACTTATAATTTAGCCCAAACCACTACCTCTTTCCCTAATCTATTTATTTTATTTATTTATTTATTTAGCTCCTTTGCACCCCATTATTTTTATTTCTGCTTTGCACATTCTTCCACTGCAAATCTACCATTCCAGTGTTTTACTTGTTATTGTAACAGCGTTCGTCTGTTGAAAGAGGAGCGGACCAAAATGCGGCGTGGTGGTTACTCATGTTCTTTAATGGAAATATACGATACATGAAATAACAATAATATATACAAAACAACAAAACGAAACGCGAAAACCTATACAGCCTATCTTGTGATAACAAACACAGAGACAGGAACAATCACCCACGAAACACTCACAGAATATGGCTGCCTAAATATGGCTCCCAATCAGAGACAACGATAATTCACCTGACTCTGATTGAGAACCGCCTCAGGCAGAAATAGACTACGTACACACCACACAAAAGCCCAAGACAAAAAACACACCACAATAACCCATGTCACACCCTGGCCTGACCAAATAAATAAAGAAAACACAAAATACTAAGACCAAGGCGTGACAGTTATATAGACATTTACTTTGGCCTTTTTTTGCCTTTACCTCCCTTATCTCACCTCATTTGCTCACATCGTATATAGACTTGTTTATACTGTATTATTGACTGTATGTTTGTTTTACTCCATGTGTAACTCTGTGTCATTGTATGTGTCGAACTGCTTTGTTTTATCTTGGCCAGGTTGCAATTGTAAATGAGAACTTGCCTACCTGGTTAAATAAAGGTGAAAAAAATCAGAGGACAGTCTAAATTTGATATAATAGGTTTTCATGTCATGTGATCAGTAATCAGGAGAGGTACTTTCTTGTGTGCTTTTATTCCATTCTCCCATTCATATGAGTAGAACCATGAAGACCAGACTAGGCTGCCTGTCCAATAAGTCTGACTCATACCCCGACATCACTGAGTTCCTGCCCCCTGCCCAGGACAGGGCCACCAGATGCCGAAAGTAAGTAGATATTTTCATCAGATGACATTGTTCCAGTCCCTCCCATTGATATAGAATGTACGTATTATTACTCGCAATGCCAGAAATATGTCATACAGTTGAAGTCGGATGTTTACATAACTTATGTTTTTCAACCACTCCACAAATGTCTTGTTAAGCAAGTCGGTTAGGACATCTACTTTGTGGATGGCACAAGTCATTTTTCCAACAATTGTTTACAGACAGATTATTTCACTTATAATTCCCTGTATCACAATTCCAGTGGGTCACAAGTTTACATACACTAAGTTGACTGTGTCTTTAAACAGCTTGGAAAATTCCAGAAAACTTTGTCATGGCTTTAGAAGCTTCCGGTAGGCTAATTGACATCATTTGAGTCAATTGAAGGTGTACCTGTAGATGTCTTTCAATGCCTACCTTCAAACTCAGTGCATCTTTGCTTGACATCATAAGAAAATCAAAAGAAACCAGCCAAGACCTCAGAAAAAAATGGTAGACCTCCACAAGTCTGGTTCATCCTTGGGAGCAATTTCCAAACGCCTGAAGGTACCACGCTCATCTGTACAAACATTAGTATGCAGTCTAATCACCATGGGACCACTCAGCCATCATACCGTTCAGGAAGGATATACGTTCTGTCTCCTAGAGATTAACATACTTTGGTGCAAAAAGTGCAAATCAATCCCAGAAAAACAGCACAGGACCTTGTGAAGATGCTGGAGGAAACAGGTACAAACGTATCTATATCCACAGTAAAATGAGTCCTATAATCGGCATAACCTGAAAAGCCGCTCAGCAAGGAAGAAGCCACTGCTCCAAAACTGCCATAAAAAAGCCAGACTATGGTTTGCAGCTGCACATGGGGACAAAGATAGTAATTTTTGTAGGAATGTCCTCTGGTCTGATGAAACAAAAATAGAACTGTTTGGCCATAATGACCATCGTTATGTTTGGAGGAAAAAGGGGGAGGCTTGCAAGCCAAAGAACACCATCCCAACCGTGAAGCACGGGGGTGGCAGTATCATGTTTGTGGGGGTGATTTGCTGAAGGAGGGCCTGGTGCACCTCACAAAATAGATGTCATCATGAGGGAGGAAAATGATGTGGATATATTGAAGCAACATCTCAAGACATTAGTCAGGAAGTTAAAGCTTGGTCGCAAATGGGTCTTCCAAATGGACAATGACCCGAAGCTTATTTCCAAAATTGTGGCAAAATCGCTTAAGGACAACAAAGTCGAGGTATTGGAGTGGCCATCTCAAAGCCCTGACCTCAATCCCATAGAAAATGTGTGGTCAGAACTGAAATAGTGTGTGCGAGGAGGCCTACAAACCTGACTCAGTTACACCAGCTCTGTCAGGAGGAATGTCAGGAGGAATGGGAAAAAATTCATCCAACTTATTGCGGGACGCTTGTGGAAGACTACCCAAAACATTTGATCTAAGTTAAACAATTTAAAGCAATGCTTCAAAATACTAATTGAGTGTATGTAGACTTCTGACCCACTGGGAATATGATTAAAGAAATAATAGCTGAAATAAATCATTCTCTCTACAATTATTCTGACATCTCACATTCTTAAAATAAAATGGTGATTCTAACTGACCTAAAACAGAGAACGTTTACTCAGATTAAATGTCAGGAATTCATAAAACTCAGTTTATATGTATTTGGCTAAGGTGTATATAAACTTCTGACTTCAGCTGTATGTAATAAGACTACGCGATAGACGGTGTAGACTCTTTTTGAAACACCTCTTAAACTATCAATGTGTGTGTGTTGAATTGCCTTTATCTGCATGGTTGGATCCACATTTGAAAACATGTCACTGTATATTTCTGTCTTTTCTTCAAGGCTGTCAAAAGATGAAGTCGTTCTGTGGGCAGATTCCTTCGATGTTCTTCTGTCGAACAAGTGTAAGTCCCTTTTTATTGACAAGTATCAGTGAATCCTTCTCCTTAGAGTTCGATATGAGAAATTGAACCAAAATAAGGAGGAAACAATATATATATTTTTTTTTATCAACCAACCCCTCCAAAAAACTGCCCGTGCCATTGTTAGCGAAGCAAACCACGCAACTGTACGGATTACATTTTTTTCCTCAGTCTCATTCTATACCCCTTCTGTTCCCTTTGAAAATATGATTGCCTCTCTATTTCCTTTGACAAGATGATTGTCTTTCTGTATCCTATCTGAGGATGGCTCCCTACATCAGTCCATTTCCTTCCCCCTAAACCCTTCTTATGTAAGATCCGCTGTCTGTCTGGCTATTGATGTGTGACTCATTGTGTTACTCCTCAACACACAATGAGTCACACGCTTGGTTGTGACCTTCTCTGTGGATTACACAATAACACACATGTTCCTGTGCAAATACACACATGCAAACACACACACAGACTCACAAGCACACACATAGCGTTCACGTGCAGGCACACACACACACGTGACAGGTTAAGTGTGTTCATAATAACAGGTCATCTGAAGAGACTGTCAGTGTTCTCTCTCTCACTCGCACATACACTCTCACTAGAGAACCTGACCAAAAAAGAGAGAAAAGGGAGTGATAGCTGTAGGCTCTCCACAGGGAGCGGAAAACTAGACTGCACTGTAGGAAGACAGACGACCTCCCTTGACTTTAGTTCTATTTAATTTTATTTTTCAGTGCGTCAATGAACAACAACTTGCTGTTTTTTAATATTACAATAATATTTTGTCCAAACTAGAGATATACTCACAACTCAAGTCATATGGTAATGTTATGTTAATGGTCATTTGTAATGTAATGTGTGAATGTTTCAAATTAGCATTTGTCTCTATTGAGTTAATCAAGCAGTACTGTAAACCCTTCTACTAACTCTTTAGCAGGTGGTGCTGTTGTATAACATAGACAAATTGGTGTAAACTTCAATCATGGTTTGACGTCACATCCACACGTAACCTCGTATGACCCTAGCTGCATGAAAGTCTAGGCTCTCAGTCTGCTTGTTCCTGTAATTGACAAATATTATCCTCAGACAGAAGGGGACAAAGGGAAACACTTCTGTAACCAGTTTCACCAAACACCATTTTTAAAATGATTTCACATTTATTTAACCAGGTAGGCCAGTTGAGAAGTTCTCATTTACAACTGCGACCTGGCAATGAGTAAAGAGACCATGATGCTGAACTAAATCTATGTTTTTCAATATTAAATTATAATCTTTATGTGTACATTAGCTCTCTCTGTGTAGTGTATTTCTGCATTATGTAAGGAAAATCGAATGAGAGTGAGAAATGAACACTGACCTACAGTACATTCAGACATTGGAAGGCCTTTGCTTGACTACCAGATAATAGCCTATTCCTAAAGAGGCTAATTAATTAAAACCTATAAAAATATAAGCTAATATATGGAATTGTTTTAAGATGATCATACCATGGATAATTGAGCTCTTTGATTTAGAATGTTAGCACCCCTTTAGGTAAAAAAAAACATTTAAATTACATATCATTTGATAGAATATTGAATTTGGTCTTTACAACTACAGCCCATACAAACACATTGAATAACACATTCATAATTGGGGAAAAAGTCAGTCATAAGGAATAAGGTCACACGGAATAAGGTTTTGAAGTGTCTGTCCTATATCTGGGAGAAATAGGAAAGCTCAGGATCTTTGTATATTTTTTGGGACACATATTGTAAGAATAAAGCAGGGCGAGAGAATCTTCCTCCAAGCTAAGTTCAATGCTTTTTTATTGTGAACACTGTCTGTTGACAAGGCTGTATGTAGTCACAGTGTCCCTGGTGATTTTCCTATAACCAGTGTGTAGTGAGAGTGTGTGAGTAATGTTGGTGATAGGGCCTGATGGACTACTCTACTGCTGCTGCTGGGCAAATGTTAAGCAAATAAATGCAAGAGAAAAGAGGGAGGGAGGGAGTGAAGGAGGGATAGCAAGTATGGAGAAAACATGTTAACATGACATGGCCGATTGCAAAACATGACCTCCTGTGTTTTCATTGATGTCAGACAAATTGATCACTTATCTTTGATTGATGAATACAAAAATCTCATTGAAGGTTTGTGGGCCATATGTTTATGTTCTAATAACAGAGCTCTTCCCTGTGCTGAGAACAAGAGCACACTCTGCATCTGAGACAATATCAACACATGGTAAACAACCCTGTTAGTATCTACAGCTGCTCTCTGTGAAGAAAAAAATAGGTGCTGGGATACAATATCGATCTTTGTAAAGACTCTCTCTCTCTCTCTCTCTCTCTCTCTCTCTCTCTCTCACTCTCTCACTCACTCTCTCACCACCACTCACCACTCACCACTCACCACCACACTCACACCACTCACCACCACCACCACTCACCACTCACTCACTCACCACACTCACCACCACCACCACCACTCACCACCACCACTCACCACTCTCACTCTCACACTCTCACACTCACTCACTCACTCACTCACTCTCACTGTCCGTTAGCTCTTCTATCTATCTGATGGATGTTTTGTGTCTTAGGTGGCCTGGCTGCCTTCCAGGCTTTTCTCCAGACGGAGTTCAGCGACGAGAACATTGAGTTCTGGATGGCCTGCGAGGAATATAAAAAAATCAAGACTCCCGCTAAATTGATGACCAAAATTAACAAGATCTACAATGAGTTTATTGATGTCAAGGCTCCCAGAGAGGTTTGTGTTTGATCAAATGACTAATGATGCAACATATTCACTTTGTCTCTTTTAAGGCCAGGCACCACACCCTAATAGGGTATTTTCCCCTTAATCATATCACAATCTTTTACCAGTTGAAAGTGTACAGAAATCTAATCGTTTTTTGTATTAAATATGAAAATTATATGTGTATATTTGTGTATATTTGTGTATATTATGTGTATATTTGTGTATATTTGCATATCACACAAATACATTTTTCTGGACGCTGAATGAAGAAAGACTAAATATTAATGTTTCATTTTGTTAAGACACTCCATGGCTGGACTTACACATAGATTGTTTTTTAAAGTATTTATTCACACATTTATTCACACATCTATCTGTAAACACTAAAGAAAGATAGGTAAAATGCCTTTAAAATGGCACAGTTTTCAGAAGAAAATGTAATCTAGAAAATTTAAAAAATGAAAGTAAATTAACATGTAACATTCTCTATGAAATGGGCTTCGACTTTTTGATGAGTAAGAATAAGATCAAATATAGAAAATATTAATGGACCAAAGTAATGTATATACAAAAATATATTTTCAACCTGTGGTGCCTGGCCTTAAATAACAATGCAAAAGACTATGATTCGTTTTTAATTTGGGGTTACTATGTGTCAGATAAACATTTTAATCCACAACCTCCCAATATTACCGATAGATACACATGAATACTCTATGCATACTTTGATTATAAGGATTAATAATCATGCTTATGCTGTCCACAAACAAGTGTTTCATAGGAAATTCACACTAAGATGATTTGGATATCTACATTTTCGTTTCTCTTCCTTGGTCTCTGTAGGTAAACATAGACTTCCGTACGCGGGAAGTGATGAGGCAGAGCCTTGCGGAGCCCACCCCCTCCAGTCTGAATGAGGTTCAGGCCAGGGTCCACAGCCTCATGGAGAAAGACTCTTACCCACGCTTTCTCCACTCCAAGATCTACCAGGACTTACTCGGCATGCAGTACACACACTGCCATCGGAACTCTGTCTGAAGAACACACACATGTGCCGTCGCAGATACACATACACACACACGCACACACACACAGTTGTGTTTTTCTTCAGTAGCTAGAACCCAAGGAACCATTATTCCTCATGTTCTAACTTGAGATCTCAATGCGTAACTCAATAACTCAAGATGACATGATGAGTCATGTGAACGTTTTTGAGTTATCCATACAAATATCAAGTTAGGATTCTCCTCTCACAGAGAGATTCTTAGTATTTAGACATATTGTGATATTGTATCGTCCCTCTTAGAACTGTGTCAACATATAGTTTACACTTGGAAAACAAAATACCACAAGACATTGCACTGTGTATCCTTTTATTACTCCTATTAGAAAATGTGTTGTTGTTGATGATATTTATTTCTCCCATCACTATTGATTTATCGTGGTGTAGAAATATGTCTGGCAATTTTATTAAAGTTTTGCAAACATGTCATCTGATATATACACTATATGTGCGTGGTTGTACAGAAGTGGTGCAAATTGTGGGTTGGAAAAAAAGTCTAATCAATATCATGTTTTTCCATAACTTTCTTTTCATCTTACAACAGATACAGTGGGTATTCCCCTTATCTAGCCACGTCCACTCGACTCAGTTCCATTTGAACGTGATTGTGTTTGTTTCCGTCTCACAACTTCCGTCAATGCTAGTGAATTACCTCAGCGGTGGCTAGCTAATACTGACAAACGAGCATCATTAACACATCATAACATTAAAACCTACCCTAACCAGAAATCGTAATAGATGGTAGCATTCGCCCAAAACTGAAAGCGCGTACCACCTCATTTAAACATGGCAAGGCGACTTGGAATATGCCAGAATACAAACTGGGCAGTCATTCCCTCCGCAAGGAAATCAAACAAGCAAAATGTCAGTATAGAGACAAAGTGGAGTCGTAATTCAACGGCTGAGACACGAGACGTATGTGGCGGTGTCTACAGACAATCAAGGACTAGAAAAGGAAAACCAAGCATGTCACGGATAACGACGTCTTGCTTCCAAACAACACCTTCTTGGCCCACTTTGAGGATAATACAGTGCCACCGACTTGTGTAAGACATTTAAACATGTTAACCCTCACAAGGCTGCGAGCCCAGGCGGCATGCCTAGCCAAGTCCTCAGAGCATGCGCAGACCAGCTGGCTGATGTGTTTACGAACATATTCAATCTCTCCCTATCCCTGCTGTCCCCACATGCTTCAAGATGGCCACCATTGTTCCTGTACTCAAGAATGCAAAGGTAACTGAACTAAATGACTATTGCCCCTTAGCAGTCACTTTTGTCATCATGAAGTGCATCTTACCTGTCATTCTAGACCCACTTCAATTTGCTTACTGCTCCAAAAGGTCCACAGACGATGCAATCACCATCACACTGCACACTGCCCTCTGCCATGTAGACAATAGGAATACCTATGTATGAATGCAGTTTATTGACTATAGCTCAGCATTCAACACCATAGTAACCTCCAAGCTCATCATTAAGCTTGAGGCCCTGGGTCTCAACCCCCACCCTGTGCAATTGAGTCCTCGACTTCCTGACGGGCCTGCCCCCGGGTGGTGAAGGTAGGAAACAACATCTCCCCTTCGCTGATCCTCAACACTGGGACCCCACAAGGGTGCATGCTCAGCCGTCTCCTGTACTCCCTGTTCACCCATGACTATGTGGCCATGCACGCCTCCAACTCAATCATCAAGTTTGCAAACGACACAACAGTAGTAGGCTTTATTACCAACAACGACGAGACAGACTACAGGGAGGAGGTGAGGGCTCTCGGAGTGTGGGTCAGGAAAATAACCTCTCACTCAACTTCAACAAAGCAAAGGAGATGATCTTGGACTTCAGGAAACAGCAGAGGGAGCACCCTCCCATCCACATCGACAGGACAGCATTGGAGGGGGTGGAAAGTTTTAAGTTCTTCGGCGTACATATCACTGACAAACTGAAATGGTCCACCCACATTCTACCCAAGAAATTAGGCTTGGCACCTAAAACCCTTTACAGATTCACAATTGAGAGCATCCTGTCAGGCTGTAACACCGCCTGGTACGGCAACTGCACCGCCCACAATCACAGAGCTCTCCAGAGGGAGGTGCGGTCTGCCAATGCATCACCGGGGGCAAACTTACCTACCCTCCAGGACAACTAGAGCACCCAATGTCACAGGAAGGCCAAAAAGATAATCAAGGACAACAACCACCCGAGCCACTGCCTGTTCACCCTGCTACCATCCAGAAGGCGAGGTCAGTACAGGTGCATCAAACCTGGTACCGAGAAGCTGTTTTTCAGTCTCTATTTCAAGACCGTCAGACTGTTAAACAACCATCACTAGCACAGAGAGACTGCTGTCTACATACAGACTTGAAATTATTGGCCACTTTAATAAATGGAACACCAGTCACTTTAATAATGCCACTCTAATAACGTTTCCATATCTTGCATTACTAATCTCATATGTATTCTACACTATATTGCATCCTATGCTGCTCTGATATTGCTCATCCATATATTTATATTTATATATTCTCATTCCATTCCGTACTTAGATTGGTATGTATTAGGTATTGTTAGATATTACTTGTTAGATATTGCTGCACTGTCGGAACTAGAAGCACAATCATTTCGCTACACTCGCAATAACATCTGCTAACCATGTGTATGTGACCAATAACCTGTATTTTTTTAACAAATAAACAAACAAAACAACATGGCTCACATTTGGGAATGGAGACAAATGGCTCTTTGGAGGTCAGATCGTATGTCCTGAAATTATGTATGGGGAATTTTTGTATTACTTTGTGCTCTCCTTGGGAGTGGATGGTTCCACTGTGAAAAATTACAAGAGCACAGAGGCCTGTCAGTACCTCCACAATGGAAGGTGGGCCGAGTTCTACGTCACCAGGGGGATGGAAAAGGATTGTTATTTTTGAAGGCCGATGTTCAGTCCAGCCAATCAAGCAGTGCTTACCACTCTGCTTGGGGACTTGTGTATCCAACAGCGGACCAGAAGAGACGGCTTTCGAACAAATCAAGCATTTATAGTGGACCTGGGATTCCTAGGACTGCATTCTGATGAAGTTCATCAAAGGTAAGGAAACATTTATCATGTATTTTCTGGTTTCTGTTGACTCCAACATGGAGGCTAATTTGGCTACTGTTCTGAGCTCCGTCTCAGATTATTGCGTGGGTTGCTTTTTCCGTAAACTTTTTTTGAAATCTGACACAGCGGTTGCATTAAGGAGAGGGATATCTATAATTCCATGTGTATAACTTGTATTATTATCTACATTTATGATGAGTATTTCTGTTGAAGCGATGTGGCCCTGCAAAATCACTTGATGTTTTTGGAACTAGTGAATCTAATAGACCAATGTAATCTCAGATTTTTTTATATAAATATGAACGTTATCAAACAAAACATGCATGTATTGTGTAACATGAAGTGCTATGAGTGTCATCTGATTGTAACGTTCGTCGTTGGGAGAAAGAGATGAGGACCAAGGTGCAGCGTGGTAACTATTCATATTCTCTTTAAATGAAAACGAATACTCGAACAAAAACAACAAAACACGAGAACGAAACCAAAACAGTCCTGAATGGTGAAATACAAACACAGAACAGCAAATAAACACCCACGAAACACAAAAGGGAAAAGGCTACCTAAATATGATTCTCAATCAGAGACAACTAACGACACCTGCCTCTGATTGAGAACCATACCAGGCCAAACGCAAAACACAACATAGAAAACGGAACATAGACAAACCCACCCAACTCACGCCCTGACCATACTAAAACAAAGACATAACAAAGGAACGAAGGTCAGAACATGACACTGATGAAGATAATTCACGGTTAGTGATTCATTTTATCTCTATTTCGGCTTTTTGTGAATGCTATATTTAGCTGGAAAATGGCTGTGCTTATTGTGGTTTGGTGGAGACCTAACATAATCGTTTGTAGTGCTTTCACTGAAAAGCCTATTTGAAATCGGACACTTTGGTGGGATTAACATAAAGATTAACTTTAAAATTATATAAGACACATGTATGTTTTAGCAATTGTAATGAGATTTCTGTGGTTTGAATTTGGTAGTTGACAACTGGTAGTTGTCATATCGACTCCGTTAGCGGGATTGCAGCCATAACAAGTTAAACTGATCATGCAAACATTAATTAACCAGGGAGTCGGGAATATAACTCTTCAGATATTTTAATATCTGATCAATTAGTCTTCTATTAATTCATTATTATTACCTCATCAGTTCTCATTACTGAATGTCGCAAACCATTGGATATCTGCATGAGCCCTAGCCTAAATCATGAATCAACGATATACAAATTGACTTAAATATTTATTTAGTAACTAACTAAATAATCACCCCAAAATACATAACAAACAAACAGTAGATATATGGGTTACTACATGATAGAAAGAAAAAGTCCCTAGCGGATGAAGCCGATATGACGGTTTGGTAGGCAAAGGAAAGGGGTGGGGACTGATATTCTGTGAATGTCTGAACATTGCAACTGCTCACATTCTGGACAACTTTGTAAGGACTGTGTTTGTGCAAAATGTTTCTGAAAAAACAGTGTGGCCAACTCAAAAGCTGATACTTGCGTCATTCGAACCTGGCCGTTCTAAATAAGCACTCTAAATAAGCGTTCTAATCACACCGGTTTGATTGTATGCTACAGGGACCACTGTAGAATGATCACGCCCGTGTGTTGGTACATGTGAAAAGGTTAAAAACGGTATTATCTTATGTTTCACAGAGTCGTGGCTGAACGACTACACAGCTGGCGGGTTATACACTTTATCGGCAAGATGGAACAGCAGCTTTTTCTAAAAGACATGTATATTTGTAAACAACAGCTGGTGCACGATATCTAAGGAAGTCTATAGGTTTTGCTCGCCTGAGGTAGAGTATCTCTTGATAAGCTGTAGACCACACTATCTACCTAGAGAGTTTTCATCTGTATTTTTCTTAGCTGTCGACATACCACCACAGACCGATGCTGCCACTAAAACCGCACTCAATGAGCTGTATACTGCCATAAGCAAACAGGAAAACGCTCATCCAGAGGCGGTGCTCCTAGTGGCCGGGGACTTTAACTTATTGGATATAGGGGGCGCTCTTTTAATTTATGGATAAAAAAACGTTCCCGTTTTAAACAAGATATTTTGTCACGAAAAGATGCTCCACTATGCATATAATTGACAGCTTTGGAAAGAAAACACTCTGACGTTTCCAAATCTGCAAAGATATTATCTGTGAGTGCCACAGAACGGATGCTACAGGCGAAACCAAGATGAAGTTTCATACAGGAAATGCCCCAGATTCTGAAGGCGCTGTGTTCCAATGTCTCCTTATATGGCTGTCAATGCGCCAGGAATGAGCCTGCCCTTTGTGTCGTTTCTCCAAGGTCCATGCGCGTTCCATTTTTTCAGAAGAGAAAGTCAACTGCCACGAAGGATTTTATCGTCGATAGATATGTGAAAAACACCTTGAGGATTGATTCTAAACATCGGTTTGCCATGTTTCTGTCGATATTATGGAGTTGATTTGGAAAAAGTTTGCGTTTTAATTACTTAATTTTCGGGTTTTTTCCTACGCAAACGTGATGAAGAATGATGAAGAAAACGGACCGATTTGTCAACACAAATAATATTTTTTGTAAAAACTGAACATTTGCTATCTAACTGAGAGTCTGCTCATTGAAAACATCTGAAGTTCTTCAAAGGTAAATTATTTTATTTGAATCCTTTTCTGTTTTTTGTGAAAATGTTGCCTGCTGAATGCTAACGCTAAATGCTACGCTAAATGCTACGCTAGCAATCAATACTGTTACACAAATGCTTGTATTGCAATGGTTGAGAAGCATATTTTGAAAATCTGAGATGACAGTGTTGTTAACAAAAGGCTAAGCTTGAGAGCAAATAGATTCATTTAATTTCATTTGCGATTTTCATGAATAGTTAACGTTGCGTTATGGTAATGAACTTGAGGCTGTAGTCACGATACCGCATCCGGGATGGCTCGACGCAAGAAGTTAACCTCTCGTCCCGAACAAGAGTCTATGGAGAGGTACATCCAGGATTCTCTGGCTACAAGCCATCATCCTCCCCGGTAGGTGCTGGGTTTTTCTTTGTGAAGAAGGATGGGTCACTGAGGCCGTGCATAGACTTCCTTGGGCTGAATAATATTACTGTTAACAACAAGTACCCCTTGCCACTCATCAGCTCCGCTTTTGCCCCGCTCCACGGTGCCACGGTGTTTACCAAACTCGACCTCCGGAATACCTAAAACCTTGTCCGCATAAGAGAGGGGGACGAGTGTAAGACTGCGTTCAACACACCACTGAGTATTTGGTCAAGCCTTTTGGTCTTACTAAAGCCCCTGCGGTTTTCCATAACCTAGTAAATGACGTGTTGAGGGATGTGATTGGACGCTCTGTTTTTGTCTAATTAGATGACATCCTGATTTTTTTCCCATGAACCCTGAGGCTCATCTTCAACAGCTGTTGGAGAATACAATTTTTGATAAAGCTGAAAAATATGAGTTCCATGCTGCCAGTGTCTTTCCTGGGTTATATTAGTGCACAGGGACAGTTTCGGATGGATATATAACAGTCAGTGGCCTGTGCACTCCAACCTTAAGCAGCTACAGTGTTTCCTGGGGTTTGCACATTTTTACAGACGTTTCATCCGCAACTACAGCCATCTAGCAGCACCTCTCACCTCCGTTCCACTGGACTCCTGAGGCAGAGGCAGCTTTCCTGGAACTCAAGCGTCACTTCACCCCCGGTCCTTACATTTACATTTACATTTACATTTAAGTCATTTAGCAGATGCTCTTATCCAGAGCGACTTACAAATTGGTGCATTACCTTATGACATCCAGTGGAACAGCCACTTTACAATAGTGCATCTAAATCTTTTAGGGGGGGGGGAGTGAGAAGGATTACTTATCCTATCCTAGGTATTCCTTAAAGAGGTGGGGTTTCAGGTGTCTCCGGAAGGTGGTGATTGACTCCGCTGTCCTGGCGTCGTGAGGGAGTTTGTTCCACCATTGGGGGCACAGAGCAGCGAACAGTTTTGACTGGGCTGAGCGGGAACTGTACTTCCTCAGTGGTAGGGAGGCGAGCAGGCCAGAGGTGGATGAACGCAGTGCCCTTGTTTGGGTGTAGGGCCTGATCAGAGCCTGGAGGTACTGAGGTGCCATTCCCCTCACAGCTCCGTAGGCAAGCACCATGGTCTTGTAGCGGATGCGAGCTTCAACTGGAAGCCAGTGGAGAGAGCGGAGGAGCGGGGTGACGTGAGAGAACTTGGGAAGGTTGAACACCAGACGGGCTGCGGCGTTCTGGATGAGTTGTAGGGGTTTAATGGCACAGGCAGGGAGCCCAGCCAACAGCGAGTTGCAGTAATCCAGACGGGAGATGACAAGTGCCTGGATTAGGACCTGCGCCGCTTCCTGTGAGGCAGGGTCGTACTCTGCGGATGTTGTAGAGCATGAACCTACAGGAACGGGCCACCGCCTTGATGTTAGTTGAGAACGACAGGGTGTTGTCCAGGATCACGCCAAGGTTCTTAGCGCTCTGGGAGGAGGACACAATGGAGTTGTCAACCGTGATGGCGACCGATCATGGAACGGGCAGTCCTTCCCCGGGAGGAAGAGCAGCTCCGTCTTGCCGAGGTTCAGCTTGAGGTGGTGATCCGTCATCCACACTGATATGTCTGCCAGACATGCAGAGATGCGATTCGCCACCTGGTCATCAGAAGGGGGAAAGGAGAAGATTAATTGTGTGTCGTCTGCATAGCAATGATAGGAGAGACCATGTGAGGTTATGACAGAGCCAAGTGACTTGGTGTATAGCGAGAATAGGAGAGGGCCTAGAACAGAGCCCTGGGGACACCAGTGGTGAGAGCGCGTGGTGAGGAGACAGATTCTCGCCACGCCACCTGGTAGGAGCGACCTGTCAGGTAGGACGCAATCTTGGGCCGCGCCGGAGATGCCCAACTCGGAGAGGGTGGAGAGGAGGATCTAATGGTTCACAGTATCGAAGGCAGCCGATAGGTCTAGAAGGATGCGAGCAGAGGAGAGAGAGTTAGCTTTAGCAGTGCGGAGCGCCTCCGTGATGCAGAGAAGAGCAGTCTCAGTTGAATGACTAGTCTTGAAACCTGACTGATTTGGATCAAGAAGGTCATTCTGAGAGAGATAGCGGTAGAGCTGGCCAAGGACGGCACGTTCAAGAGTTTTGGAGAGAAAAGAAAGAAGGGATACTGGTCTGTAGTTGTTGACGTCGGAGGGATCGAGTGTAGGTTTTTTCAGAAGGGGTGCAACTCTCGCTCTCTTGAGGACGGAAGGGACGTAGCCAGCGGTCAGGGATGAGTTGATGAGCGAGGTGAGGTAAGGGAGGAGGTCTCCGGAAATGGTCTGGAGAAGAAAGGAGGGGATAGGGTCAAGCGGGCAGGTTGTTGGGCGGCCGGCCGTCACGAGACTTTCATCTGGAGAGAGAGGGGAGAAAGAGGTCAGAGCACAGGGTAGGGCAGTGTGAGCAGAACCAGCGGTGTCGTTTGACTTAGCAAACGAGGATCGGATGTCATCGACCTTCTTTTCAAAATGGTTGACGAAGTCATCTGCAGAGAGGGAGGAGGGGGAGGGGGAGGAGGATTCAGGAGGGAGGAGAAGGTGGCAAAGAGCTTCCTAGGGTTAGAGGCAGATGCTTGGAATTTAGAGTGGTAGAAAGTGGCTTTAGCAGCAGAGACAGAGGAGGAAAATGTAGAGAGGAGGGAGTGAAAGGATGACAGGTCCGCAGGGGAGGCGGTTTTCCTCCATTTCCGCTCGGCTGCCCGGAGCCCTGTTCTGTGAGCTCGCAATGAGTCGTCGAGCCACGGAGCGGGAGGGGAGGACCGAGTCGGCCTGGAGGATAGGGGACATAGAGAGTCAAAGGATGCAGAAAGGGAGGAGAGGAGGGTTGAGGAGGCAGAATCAGGAGATAGGTTGGAGAAGGTTTGAGCAGAGGGAAGAGATGATAGGATGGAAGAGGAGAGAGTTGCGGGGGAGAGAGAGCGAAGGTTGGGACGGCGCGATACCATCCGAGTAGGGGCAGTGTGGGAAGTGTTGGATGAGAGCGAGAGGGAAAAGGATACAAGGTAGTGGTCGGAGACTTGGAGGGGAGTTGCAATGGGGTTAGTGGAAGAACAGCATCTAGTAAAGATGAGGTCGAGCGTATTGCCTGCCTTGTGAGTAGGGGGAAGGTGAGAGGGTGAGGTCAAAAGAGGAGAGGAGTGGAAAGAAGGAGGCAGAGAGGAATGAGTCAAAGGTAGACGTGGGGAGGTTAAAGTCGCCCAGAACTGTGAGAGGTGAGCCGTCCTCAGGAAAGGAGCTTATCAAGGCATCAAGCTCATTGATGAACTCTCCGAGGAACCTGGAGGGCGATAAATGATAAGGATGTTAAGCTTGAAAGGGCTGGTAACTGTGACAGCATGGAATTCAAAGGAGGCGATAGACAGATGGGTAAGGGGAGAAAGAGAGAATGACCACTTGGGAGAGATGAGGATCCCGGTGCCACCACCCCGCTGACCAGAAGCTCTCGGGGTGTGCGAGAACACGTGGGCGGACGAGAGAGAGCAGTAGGAGTAGCAGTGTTATCTGTGGTGATCCATGTTTCCGTCAGTGCCAAGAAGTCGAGGGACTGGAGGGAGGCATAGGCTGAGATGAACTCTGCCTTGTTGGCCGCAGATCGGCAGTTCCAGAGGCTACCGGAGACCTGGAACTCCACGTGGGTCGTGCGCGCTGGGACCACCAGATTAGGGTGGCCGCGGCCACGCGGTGTGGAGCGTTTGTATGGTCTGTGCAGAGAGGAGAGAACAGGGATAGACAGACACATAGTTGACAGGCTGCAGAAGAGGCTACACTAATGCAAGGAGATTGGAATGACAAGTGGACTACACGTCTCAAATGTTCAGAAAGTTAAGCTTACGTAGCAAGAATCTTATTGACTAAAATGATTAAAATGATACAGTACTGCTTAGGTAGGCTAGCTGGCAGTGGCTGCGTTGTTGACACTACACTAATCAAGTCGTTCCGTTGAGTGTAATAGTTTCTACAGTGCTACTATTCGGGGGCTAGCTGGCTAGCTAGCAGTGTTGATTACGTTACGTTGCGTTAAAAGAACGACAATAGCTGGCTAGCTGACCTAGAAAATCGCTCTAGACTACACAATTATCTTTGATACAAGGACGGCTATGTAGCTAGCTATGTAGCTAGCTACGATCAAGCAAATCAAACCGTTGTGCTGTAATGAAATGAAAATGTGATACTACCTGTGGAGCGAAGCGGAATGCGACCGGGTTGTTGTTAGCTAGCTGTTAGCTGTTAGCTGTTAGCTGTCCTTACACAGCCTGACCCAAAACTCCAGTTCATTGTGGCACCGGGGTAGGTGCTGTTATGTCTCAACGTTCCCCCTCTGATCAGAAGGTCCATCCATGTGCATTATTTTCCCATAAGCTCTCACATGCAAAGGAATTCTGACATCGGAAACCCGGAACTCCTTCCAGTTAAGCTAGCTCTGGAGGAATGGCGTCACTGGCTGGAGGGCTCTGTAACCCCCTTCATCGTGTTGACTGACCATAAAAACCTGTCCTACATCCAGACTGCCAGGCAAGCCAGGTGGGCCTTCTTCGGAAGATAACATTTCAATGACCCGGGTAATGGTCCTAGTAATACTCTGTTTGATACAGATTGTGCTCATTCTTATCTTCAGTCAGGCCATTCTACCCACCTTACCTGTCACCCTGGTATGTACAGGACCCTCGCCTTCCTGCATCAGCACTTTTGGTGGCCCACCATGGCAAGAGATGTCTGTGAGTTTGTCTCAGCCTGTTCGGTTTGTGCCCGGAACAAAACCTCCACAAAACCCACGTCCGGTCTGCTCCTCTCTCTTCCCATACCCAGTCGCCCCTGTTCACACAACTATGGACTCCATCACTGGCCTTCCCCCATCATCCTCACCATTATTGACAAGTTTTCCAAAATGGCTCACTTCATTCCCCTCTCCAAGCTACCATCCTCCAGGGAGAATGTGGACCTGTTAGTATCCCATGTATTTTGTCTGCATGGCATCCCCACTGACATTGTTTCCGACAGAGGACCCTAGTTCACCTCCCAGGTATGGAGATTCTTCTGTTGAGCTCTTGGTATCAATGTCAGCCTTCTGGATATCACCCCCAGACCAACGGCCAGACCGAACGGGCCAAACAAGGGATGGAGACTGTCCTACACTGCGTGATCTCTGCCAAACCTTCCTCCTGGAGAGCTCAGCTGCCCTGGGTTGAATATGCCCACAACACCCTCACCAATGCCTCATCAGGTATGTCACCCTTCGAGTGTGCTCTGGGTTACCAACCCCCCTTGTTCCCCGCCCAAGAGGTTGTGGTTCCCTCTGTCCAGGAACATCTGCTCCATTGTCACCGTACCTGGAGGAAGGCCCGGGCTGCCCTTCTTTGTGCCTCCAACATGACTCAGTACCATGCCAACCGTCGCCGGGCCTCAGCCCCAGTCTACACCCCAAGGCAAAAGGTATGGCTCTCATCGAAGGACCTGCCATTGAAGGTGGCATCGAAGAAACCCCCCTTCATTGGCCCCTTTGAAATTGATCATGTTATCAATCCCTCGATGGTGCGCCTGAAACTCCCATCCTCTCTCAGGATCCATCCTACCTCCCACTTATCCCTTATTAAACCTGTCTGGCCAAGTCCCCTGTCTCCTCCTGCTGCAGCTCCTCCACCCCCTTTTCTCATCGATGACCATCCTGCCTATACTGTCTGGCAGCTTCTGGATGTGTGCCGTTGTGGCTGGCAGTACCTAGTAGACTGGGAGGGATACGGGCCTGAGGAGCCTTGCTGGGTGCCCCTCCACCATATTCTGGAACCCATCCCTCTTACAGGATTTCTATATCTCACACCCAGATAAGCCTGGTCGTGGTGGGGGTACTACTGTCACATCTGCTCCTGCACCGCCATCTAATGCTCATCCTTTCTCTCTTTGACCTGCCACCTCCCCCAGTGCTCTTTCCCTGTGTGTGGGTGGAGACAGGTGTGCTGGAATCAGAGCAGATCCCCACCAGCTGCAACCCATTCCATAATCAAGACCTCTGCAAAATACTCAGTCCTGCCACTTCCTCACTGCCAGATCGGAATCTCTGCTCAGTCAGTCTACACTTCTAGCTATTTGTTACTGTTCAGATTCTGCTGTGCCTGTTTCCCTGCCTGATGTTTTCCTCTCCGCTATAGTTCTGCCCGCTCTGACTCTGGTCCCTGTCTCTTGTCCCACGTCTCGTCATCCTGCTACTCAGTCCTGGACTCCCCACTCTACCACTCCCTTGGATTCCTCTGTCAGCTCTTGGGTTCACCCGTTCCGCTCCGCCTAACAACATTAATAGACAAGAACAGCTCAAGGACAGAACTACATACAAAAAGGCACATGTAGCTTATACACTGCTCAAAAAAATAAAGGGAACACTTAAACAACACAATGTAACTCCAAGTCAATCACACTTCTGTGAAATCAAACTGTCCACTTAGGAAGCAACACTGATTGACAATACATTTCACATGCTGTTGTGCAAATGGAATAGACAACAGGTGGAAATGATAGGCAATTAGCAAGACACCCCCAATAAAGGAGTGGTTCTGCAGGTGGTGACCACAGACCACTTCTCAGTTCCTATGCTTCCTGGCTGATGTTTTGGTCACTTTTGAATGCTGGCGGTGCTTTCACTCTAGTGGTAGCATGAGACGGAGTCTACAACCCACACAAGTGGCTCAGGTAGTGCAGCTCATCCAGGATGGAATATCAATGCGAGCTGTGGCAAGAAGATTTGCTGTGTCTGTCAGCGTAGTGTCCAGAGCATGGAGGCGCTACCAGGAGACAGGCCAGTACATCAGGAGACGTGGAGGAGGCCGTAGGAGGGCAACAACCCAGCAGCATGACCGCTACCTCCGCCTTTGTGCAAGGAGGGGCAGGAGGAGCACTGCCAGAGCCCTGCAAAATGACCTCCAGCAGGCCACAAATGTGCATGTGTCTGCTCAAACAGTCAGAAACAGACTCCATGAGGGTGGTATGAGGGCCCGACGTCCACAGGTGAACACCTGAGAACACCTGAGATTGGCAAATTCGCCACTGGCGCCCTGTGCTCTTCACAGATGAAAGCAGGTTCACACTGAGCACATGTGACAGACGTGACAGTCTGGAGACGCCGTGGAGAACGTTCTGCTGCCTGCAACATCCTCCAGCATGACCGGTTTGGTGGTGGGTCAGTCATGGTGTGGGGTGGCATTTCTTTGGGGGGCCGCACAGCCTGACTGCCATTAGGTACCGAGATGAGATCCTCAGACCCCTTGTGAGACCATATGCTGGTGCGGTTGGCCCTGGGTTCCTCCTAATGCAAGACAATGCTAGACCTCATGTGGCTGGAGTGTGTCAGCAGTTCCTGCAAGAGGAAGGCATTGATGCTATGGACTGGCCCGCCCATTCCCCAGACCTGAATCCAATTGAGCACATCTGGGACATCATGTCTCGCTCCATCCACCAACGCCACGTTGCACCACAGACTGTCCAGGAGTTGGCGGATGCTTTAGTCCAGGTCTGGGAGGAGATCCCTCAGGAGACCATCCGTCACCTCATCAGGAGCATGCCCAGGCGTTGTAGGGAGGTCATACAGGCACGTGGAGGCCACACACAGTACTGAGCCTCATTTTGACTTGTTTTAAGGACATTACATCAAAGTTGGATCAGCCTGTCGTGTGGTTTTCCACTTTAATTTTGAGTGTGACTCCAAATCCAGACCTCCATGGGTTGATAAATTTGATTTCCATTGATAATTTTTGTGTGATTTTGTTGTCAACACATTCAACTATGTAAAGAAAAAAGTATTTAATAAGAATATTTCATTCATTCAGATCTAGGATGTGTTATTTTAGTGTTCCCTTTATTATTTTGAGCAGTGTATATCAATGCATACACACAACGTATCTAGGTCAAATAGGGGAGAGGTGTTGTATCTGTTGTTATTATGGGGTAGTTGGGGGGGGGGGTTAAACTAGGTTTGCTGTTTATTTGCGCAATAGGAGATGGAATGAAGTTCCATGCAATAATGGCTCTATATAATACTGTACTTTTTTTTCTGAATTTGGCAACTATCAGAAGACCCCTGGTGGCATTTATGTTGGGATAAGTGTGTGTCAGAAGTGTGTGTAAGTTGACAATGTAAACAATTTGGGATTTTCAACACATGAATGTTTCTTGAAGTGATGCAGTCAGTCTCTCCTCAACTCTTAGCCAAGAGAGACTGGCATGCATCGTATTTATATCAGCCCTCTTATTGCAATGAAGAGCAAGATGTGCCTCTCTGCTCTGGCCCAGCTGCAGCTTACCTGAGTCTTTCCTTGCAAACTAGCCTGCAGAACCTGCTTTTTGGAGTGCTGTGTCTCTTTATTACTGACAGACCTCTCCCCATCTTTACAACAATTGAATCTATATGTTTTGACCATGACAGTTTACAATCTAAGGTAAAGGCAAGTAATTTAGTCTCCTCAACTTGTTCAACAGCCACACCATTCATTGCCAGATTCAACTGAGGTCTAGAACTTTTTGTACCAAATACAAAGCTTAGTTTTAGAGATGTTTAGGACCAGTTTATTACCACCTAGTAATAAACTTGAAATCAGTATGAGTACTTGAGAAAACAGTGTTGCATTTCTTTTTCTGTTTTGGTGTCCTCTGTATCAAAATCCAACACTTTGAAATGTAGCTGACTACCTTCTGCAGGTTGTCCTCTATCCAGTGATGTAAAAAATATTTCCAGTTTCCATGTGTTTTTTTAGTTTCACCAGCTGGTGTTTCCCAAGTCAATATGAGTGAATTATTGCCGCTTTCTGGTGTGTGCAGTTAAGGTATTTGTAAAAATAAATATATATAAAAAATAAAAAGGTATTTGATTATTGTTGCACATGTATGTCAAGATACTACATTTTATTTGTAGGTTTTAAATATTGATTTGGACACTAAAAATGTCTTTTGACATTGTTTTTTTTAAATCATAATGTCTTGTCAACAGCAAGCAGGGACAGCATCATTTTCAAGTTAAGATTTAGGAATAAAAATTGAACTTTCAACATTCATTTCCAATGATTTTGTAAAAACTACTGACTGAGTCCAAAAATGTGCTCTGATTTCTTTATTTTGACACCAGAAATCAACAAATCATGGCAAATAGAGTGAATATAATGAACGACCAGCGTTTGGCTAGCAACTTCAGAATCTGAGAACTAAAAACGGGCTTTATTGTCTGGTGGAAGGATGACATAAATAATGTTTACTAAGTAAAATCACTTTTTTATCTTTTTTTATATGTTGGCAACCATTTTATAATAGCACTAAGGCACTCGAACCCGGGAATTATCGTTTAATTATTGGCTTCGCCTCGGGCCTAACAGCCCTTAGTCGGGAGCCATCACACTGTAATGGCCGGTGGTGGAAGAAGGTGAGGGCCAAAGCGCAGCGTGGTACGTATTCATCATTTATTAAATAGAACTGAACACTAAATACAAAAAGAACAACCGAAACAGCTCCGTCAGGCACAAAACAGAAAGAAACTACCCACAAAACCCATGTGGGCAAGAGCTACAGAGACAACGATAGACAGCTGTCCCTGATTGAGAACCATTCCCGGCCAAAAACAAAGAAATACAAAAACATAGAAAAAGGAACATAGAATTCCCACCCTAGTCACACCCTGGCCTAACCAAAATAGAGAATAAAAGCGTCTCTATGGCCAGGGCGTAACACACACAATAATTCCTTGGTTCTCATGCCTTATTGTTTAAACATACAATAAGTATCATGATGTAAGCAGTCATTTACAACACTTCTGTAGAATTACCCATATACTGTGAGTTTATTTTCATATTATGAATATTTGTATTATTATTATGACGAAGATATAATATAGAGTATATTTGAATTATTCATGATATACACATTTTAAAATATTTGATTTACACTTACGAACCTGCATTAGTAACATGTGAATTTTGCAACAATGGTTTGCCAGTGGTTTGTTCATAGTCGTACATACCTTGAATGCAATGTCCTCTGGGATTTTAACATGTAAAAAAATGTGTGACCTGGTGTCGAGCTGAATTCTCTGAGACACAGACATGATGCACACAGATACACAACATATGAGAGAGAGAAAAAGAGAGAAAGAAAGAGAGAGAAAGAGAAAGAGAGAGAGAAAGCGAGAGAGAGAGAGAGAGAGAAAGAGAGAGAGAAAGAGAACTGCACCACTTAGTTTCGCCTGCTGTGTATCTGTGAGTTGTTGAGTCACTGTTGGGTAAAGGAACAGGGGAAATGTAGGCCAATGTTCTCATCTGTCACGTAAAGTAGGCCAGAAGGCTATACTGGGAAACCTAACCTCTATCAAAATAAAAAGATGGCGGAGCCACAAAAGTTCTTCTGTGCAAGGGTGTTTATTTACATAGTGATTCCAGAACAAAAACAGTACTGCCATCAAACTTATACCTTATGGGACAGCGAAAAACAATGCTGCCCCATTCACAGCTCAATCCAAAATGCCTCTCCATGAACTGAAAGAGAGGCTCCTTTTGTAGGTATAGCCCCTCCCCTCAGAACAATGAATTAAGCAATTACCTCGTCAAACCTACATTTCCCATTAACTAAACATACTAAAGTATACACATTGCAACATGTTTATGAAACAATATCACAACATAACATTTACAAAATTCCGTCACTACTGAGAGTGTCTTTCAATATGCACATTTACATTGATGAGCCATTCGGGACAGGCACTACAAAGTCAGCCCAATTCGCTTAGCTCGGGTCCTTATCCAGCATACTCGGAAGCTACAGAGATAGAGAGAGAGAGGAACAGAACAAACAAACACCGCGCTCATCCATAACATCGATAAGTAAAATACATATATCTTGTATTAAATAGGAACATTGACATAAGTGTGAAATGTATGTACTAAGACAGAGAAGTTAACTTGTGTGTCGACCCACATTGTTAACTAATCTTATAACGGAGCAGGGAGGAGTGATGAATGTGCGCGTGCGTTAAAGAACCAAATGCTGCCCGCGGCCAGTGACGGACTTCTACGTCACATCATCCATAGACACACGGCAGCATACAGGCAGCACTTGGACTGATGTAGGTCAATAAACAATCAACGCACCCACCGTGCTACCTTGGATATTATTGATGGTGATGATGGTTATGTAATTATGATGGTGATAGATATTGTTATGATGACCTAAATGATTACAATAATCTGAATGGTGATGATTACTTAGCAGTAGTGGTATTCCTTTCTTACATAAAATAATCTTCAACATAATGTCTTTGGGTGATCCTTTTTTGAATGTTATTCCCACTACTGTCTGTATTTATTTGCAGTAAAGCCAAACAAATGTCAGACTCCAGCTGCACACATTTCCAAAGCAAGCTGTAGGCATGGCAACGTGTTCTAATTCACTAAGGAGAAATCTTACAAATGTGCCACTCTCTCTCTGTAGCTTCCTAATTAATAACAAACACAATCACCTGCCCAGAGCCTGCTGCTGTTATGATTGCTAGCTTCCCACTCATCACATTTACAGAGCGTCCCAGAGAGTAGAAACACATCACCTTCCATCCCAAAGGTGGTCACTTTACATATGTCATTTTCATGTTATATTTACAGGTATGTTTACAGGTCAAGTAAGACACCTGTGATCAACATGTTATTTCCCAGGCTTCCCATTGTGTTGTGAGAGATTAACTCTTTATGCTAGAGTTAATCAGCTACCAGTCTATGTTGATCATATGGCCAACAGTCGAGACACCACTATGCTGTCGGTAAACCCAGTCAAACACGGGGCAGCATGTGGTCAAAACCTCAGGTGGTTGTGGTCAATAGACTGGACCCGAGTCAAACTCAGTCCCTCCTCTGAGGCTGAGGAGCTGTGAAATAGTTTATGACAGGACAATAAAAAGAGACAAAACAATCATCACATTACAGGACAATGCAGTCACAGAAAATACTGTCTCAGCCCAGTCAGTATACTATGAAAGGATCCTGAGACACAAATGGAACGTACATAGCAACATGTCCTGTCGGAGACAAGCATTAGGGACATTAGGGCCACTATCTCTGATTGATTGCGATATGAAAGTCTGTAGTGTTCACGTGATGTCAACATATGGAATATTTATTTTTTCAGAGTGTGTATGATGGGAATGCAGCTTATTGGGCTCCCAAGTGGCGAAGCAGTCTAAGGCACTGCATCTCAGTGCTTGAGGTGTCACTATGACACCCTGGTTCGTATCCAGACTGTGTCACAACTAGACGTGATTAGGAGTCCCATAGGGCAGAGCACAATTGACCCAGCGTCGTCTGGGTTTTGCCGGTGTAGGCCATCATTGTAAATAAGAATTTGTTCTTAACTGACTTGCCTAGTTAAATACAAATAAATACAATAAATACATTATTGCAGGTCTGGGATGGCTCTCAGGGCCCTATATGGCAATCAAACCTACCGCAGCAATGTTTTTACTAGTCTATATTCATATGGACATTCTTTTGAATGCTGTAAGCGTACATGGTGTGTCACCCTAGTGATTTCCCAGCACTCCGTAACATTACATCATATATTACATATGCCACTTCCAGTACATAGCAAAGTGTGTTTGATTGAAGTTGGCCTTCAGTTGATGGTCAGACAATAGAGGTTATATTGACTGTCCCTGTGGAGTAGTACAGTGTGTAACGAGGCCTAGGCAGCATCTGTTGGTTCCTCCACCTCTTCCCTTCCGCTCTTCCCCTTTTCCCCTGGGAACTGTCAGGCAGATGGTCAACCTGAGGCTCCCAAACTCATCACATTGAGCCATGTTGCCACTACAGATGGAGGGGAATATTCTGGTACAAAATGATCAATCATTACAAAAAAATGTGTCATTTCACACGATACTCATCGCATGGCATTTTATTGAAAATTAGTTTGGAATTAATATAGTTACTTTATTAACACTACAACCGCTGAGACCTGAAGCATAAAGAAGCATACGCATTCCAATGACACCATTCATATCTTCACATTTTAAACCTGCAAAGATAATCTTTGTCTACTCATGGATGTTGCAGAAACAGAGGTTTTGAACTGACAATATGGACACCAGAGCCATAGAGCATATCAGGCATCTATAGCAACATGTACAGTAGCGGAACACACTCCAATAACTCTGGATTCATAGGGGTGCGATTTCCCATGTGTCCCAAGGATTCCTTCAGCTGGCTGTGTATATCAATTACTTTTACTTTTTTTAAAACTTTTTGCAATTAAAGCTATCCAGGGAAACGTTTTCCTATTATCATTCTGCATTAACGATGTTAACCAACCCATCCCTTCCTGTGCAGTTGACTCACCACATGAAGGCCTTGAAAAACTGACAAACAAGTGCTGCCAGGAATCATTGCGGGCCTTTCCGGTGGCATTGAACTCAAGCAAACCTTTTTCCAGGACACTCACACAAACACACAAACACACGCACGCAAACAAACTGCTAATTTACTGGATTTCACAGGCATTATGGTCCATGCTGCTGCTCAACATTCACCACACCACTGGGCTTTTCACAACAAGTTGCTAGGGCAACCATGTCCTCTCAGGATACATAGATAGAGACCGACTTATGTTAAATTATGCCTGTGGATTTGATTACATCCGTGTTAATTAAGATGGAAACAATAAACTGTTTCTGTTGACAGGTGAGGTGAATAACAGTTCTGAAAAAAGCAGTGCGATGACAGAAAGTACACTCAATAGAAAGTAACCAGAAAGTACACTTTCTGATCAATGGTTTACATCAATAATCATTTGTTTACATTAATGCAATTATTGATGTTTGTGTAGTAGAAGTACAGGATATTGCACATTTGGAAGTACAAACTGCAGAATATTTGTTCCAAGGGAGAGAGAGCTAAACTCTTCTCTTTTGCTAGCCACTTTGAACACTTTCTGTTGAATACAGGTTGACTTTAACAAAAACAAGTGCTTTAGAACTCATGAAAGCACTCTTCATTTTTGTAAAAAAATATATAAAAAAATTGGGGGACTGACTAAAAGCCTTCATCATTTTTTCATGACCCAACACATGATTGATGATCCAGCCTCATCTTTACCTGTGACCCAGAATGAACTAGCAGTGACCCAACAATTGGTCATGGCCACCCATTTAGAAAACATTGTCCAAGACGGATCTCCTGTTTCCTGAGAGCAGTGGAAAGCAGAGCATCTTCAAAGAAGCAGCTGAATCCATCATCTCTGAGCATCTAATACCCAATACCTAATGCATTCCTCCCAGTACCAAATGGAGCTGCAATCCATAGCATAATGAGAGATCTGGGGAAGGATAAAATGAGATACAAGGAGTTACATTAGAGAGAATGCATAAGGGGCAAGTCGACTGATAATACCTTGGGGCTAGGTAAAGTATAATTATGATACGTGGTGGCTCAGTAAGGTAGAGTGAGACCTCATTTCTACCATCATGTCACATGTGCAACCAGAGGAAAGAAAACTCTAGACCACCTTTACTCCACACACAGAGACATGTGCAAATCTCTCCCTCGCCCTCCATTTGGCATATCTGACCATAATTCTATCCTCCTGATTCCTGCTTAAAGGAAAAGAAAAGGAAACTACCAGTGACTTGCTCAATACAGAACTGGTCAGATGAAGTGGATGCTAAGCTAAAGGACTGTTTTGTTAGCACAGACTGGAACATGTCCCGGGATTCATTCGATGGCATTGAGGAGTATACCACATCAGACACCGGCTTCATCAATAAATGCATCAATGAAGTCGTCCCCACAGTGACTGTACGTACATATCCCAACCAGAAGCCATGGATTACAGGCAACATCCGCACTGAGCTAAAGGCTACAGCTGCTGCTTTCACGAACCTTCAAACAGTCAAACCGTCAATACAGGACTAAGATTGAATCCTACTACACTGGCCCTGATGCTCGATGGATGTGGCAGGGATTGCAAACTATTATTACAAAGGGAAACCCAGCCTTGAGCTGCCCAGTGAAGCAAGCCTACCAGACAAGTTAAATGCTTCTATGCTCGCTTCGAGCTATGAACCACTTAACCATGCATGAGAGTACCAGCTGTTCCAGACAACTGTGTGATCATGGTCTCCATAGCTGATGTGAATTAGACATTAACTAAGTTTGCTAAAATAATTAACGAAAAGTTAAATCAACTAAAGTAAAAAAATAAAAAATAACAATAACAATAACAAGGCAATATATAAGTGGTACCGGTACCGAGTCAATGTGTGGGGGTACACGGTAGTCGAGGTAATTTAGGAAATATGTACAGTACATGGAGGTAGATGTAAAGTGACTATGCATAGATAAAAAACAGCTGCCTAAAAGTAGCACCAGCGTAAAAAAAAACGGCGTCAATGCAAATAGCCCGGGTAGCCATTTGATTATTAAACTTCTTATGACTGCAGGGGCAGTATTGAGTAGCTTGGATGAAAGGTGCCCAGAGTAAACGGCCTGCCCCTCAGGCTCAGTTGCTAATATATGCATATTATTATTAGTATTGGATATAAAACACTCTAAGTTTCTAAAACTGTTTGAATGATGTCTGTGAGTATAACAAAACTCATATGGCAGGCAAAAACCTGAGAAGAAATCCAAACAGGAATTGAGAAATCTGAGGTTGGTCGATTTTCAACCGAGGCCCTATTGAATTCACATTGGGATATGACTGGAGTTGCACTTCCTAGGGCTTCCACTAGATGTCAACCGTCTTAGAAACTTGAATGAGGCTTCTACTGTGTTGTGGGACTGAAAAAGAGCTGAATGAGTCAGGTTACTGGCAGAGACAAATTTCCTGGTCATGATATCGACTTGCGTTCCGTTGCTCCTCTAGACACAAAGGAATTTTCCGTTTGGAACTTTGTTGAGGATTTATGATAAAAACATCCTAATGATTGATTCTATACTTAGTTTGAAATGTTTCTTCGACCTGTAATATAACTTTTTGAAGTTTTGTCTGAAGTAATGCTCAACCTGAACGAGCGTTTGGATTTGTATACCTAATGCGCTAACAAAAGTAGCTACTTGGACATAAATAACTGACATTATCGAACAAATCAAGCATTTATTGTGGAACTAGGATTCCTGGGAGTGCATTCTGATGAAGATCATCAAAGTTAAGGGAATATTTATCATGTAATTTGTGGTTTCTGTTGACTCCAACATTGCGGCTAATTTGATAATTTTTCTGAGCGCCGTCTCAGATTATTGCATGGTTTGCTTTTTCCGTAAAGTTTTTTAAAATCTGACACAGAGGTTGCATGTATTATCATCTACATTTATGATGAATATTTCTGTTGAATCGATGTGGCTATCACTGGATGTTTTTGGAACTAGTGAACGTAACGTGCCAATGTAAACTCAGATTTTTTTATATAAATATTAACTTTATCAAACAAAACATGCATGTATTGTGTAACATTAAGTCCTATGAGTGTCATCTGATGAAGATCATCAAAGGTTAGTGATTAATCTTATCTCTATTTGTGCTTTTTGTGACTCCTATCTTTGGCTGGAAAAATGTGTTGTGTTTATTCTGTGATTTTGTGGTGACCTAACATAATCATTTGTGGTGCTTTCACTGTAAAGCATATTTGAAATCAGGCACTGTGGTGGGATTAACAAAAAGATTAACTTTAAAACGGTATAAGATACATGTATGTTTGAGGAATTTTAATTGTGAGATTTCTGTTGTTTTGAATTTGGCGCCCTGCACTTTCACTGGCTGTCATATCATCCCATTAACAGGATTGCAGCCATAAGAAGTTTTAAACAGGTCAACATTCACAAAGCTGCAGGACCAGACAGATTACCAAGACTTCTACTCAGAGCATACGCGGACCAACTGGCAAGTGTCTTCACTGACATTTTCAACCTCACCCTAACTGAGTCTGTAATACCTTTATGTTTCAAGCAGACCACAATAGTCCACATGCCCAAGAACACATCTCCGTAGACCCCAAAGTCTGTAGCCAAGAAGTGCTTTGAAAGGCTGGTCATGGCTCATATCAACACCATCATCCCAGAAACCTTAGACCTACTCCAAATCGTATACCGCCTCAACATATCCACAGATGATGCAATCTCTATTGCTCTCCACACTGCCCTTTCCCACATGGACAAAATGATCACCTACGTGAGAATGCTGTTCATTGCCTACAGCTCAGCGTTCAACACCATAGTGCCCTCAAAGCTCATCACTAAGCAAAGGACCCTGGGACTGAACACCTCTCGCTGCAACTGGATTTTGGACTTCCTGACAGGCTGCCGCCAGGTGGTAAGGGTATGCAACAACACATCTGCCACACTGATCCTCAACACATGTGCCTCTCAGGGGCAAATGCTTAGTCTCCTCCTATACTACCTCTTCACCCATGACCGAGTGGCCATGCGTGACTACAACACCATCATTAAGATGGTAAGAGAATGATGAAAATGTATGACGTAAAAAAGTACATTAGATTCATTAGCAATGTAGTGAAGTAAAAGTTGTTCAAATATAAATAGTAAAGTAGAGTACAGATACTCCAAAAAACTACTTAAGTAGTACTTTACACAACTGCTGACTGGCTGCATCACAGGGGGGATGGCAACTGCTTGTCATTCGACTGCAAGGATAGCGCGTACAGCCCAGTACATAACTGGGGCCAAGGTTCCTGCCATCCAGGACAACTAGACTAGGCGGTGTCAGAGGAAGGCCCTAAAAATTGTCAAAAACTCCAGCCACTCAAGTCATAGACTGTTCTCTCCACTACTGCATGGCAAGCGGTACCAGAGCGCTAAGTCTAGGTCCCAAAGGCTCCTTAACCAACAATGCAGTTTTTTTTATGGCTTGTAAGTAAGCATTTCACGGTAATGTCTACAGCTGTTGTATTCAGCACATGTGACAAGTAAATTGGATTTCAACAGATAGTTAGATAAACAGATGGCTATTTGGTACACAGCACCAAAACAAAGCGCCAGCAAACCGGTTCAGAGAGGCTATGTCGGGAGATAATCAAGCACATTCCATGAAAGACCAGAACGGAATTAATAAAATAATAGAGATGCTTCTAATGAATATTTCCATGTGAAATTATGTGTGAATGGATATATCTTTGGTTGATACAGTATCTTATCTTCTCATCTGCTTGTGTGCAGGGTATACCAGGAATAGGTCCTTGTCAGGGGATCTTATAACGGTCTGTATGATTGTGTTATATCAAGCATCTAACAGTGACAGAGAATCAGCTGTTTTGTGAAATTTTCAGAATCCCAAATGAAGACCAAAAGGATACTGGGAACTGCTACTAGACCTGGGCAAAACATCCCTTATATGATTTGCCTTTCTATAGCTGAATTTCACAGCCATATTAGAATCCATAATTTGAACATAAATCTTTACTTATTTTTGTATACAAAATATTAAGAACACCTGCTCTTTCCTTGACATATCAGATGGCTTATTCATCACAAAACCATTTGATGTTGCCAATTAATTTAAGGATTAAATTGGCAAAATGGCCAAATTTAGGCAGGAAATGCCCATGACAAACAGTGATGAATTATAATAATGAAAGAAAAGCAGTGCAAGTTTGAATTTTGTAAAGTTAGTGTGGGAGAGGTGGAAACATTATTGTTAACGATCAATAATGATAAACCTCCTGGCATTGACAACTTAGATGGAAAGCTTTTGAGGATGGTAGCTGACTCAAAAGCCACTCCTATTTGTCATATTTTTAATCTGAGCCTAGAGGAAAGTCTTTGTCCTCAGGCCTGGAGGGAAGTCAAAGTAATTCCACTACCCAAGAGTGGCAAAGCTGCCTTTACTTGTTCTAACAGCAGACCTATAAGCTTGCTGCCAGTCTTAGCAAACTGTTGAAAAGAATTGGGTTTGACCAAATTCAATGCTATTTCTCTGTAAACAAATTACTAACAGACTTTCAGCATGCTTTTAGAGAAGGGCACTAAACATGTTCTGCACTGACACAAATGACTGATGATTGGTTGAAAGAAATTGATAATAAGAAGATTGTGGGAGCTGTACTGTTAGATTTCAGTGCAGCCTTTGATATTATTGACCCTAACTTTGCTTTTCAACCTCTGCCATAGCATGGATTCAGAGCTATCTACAGTATCTAATAGAACTCAAAGGGTTTTCTTTCATTGAAGCGTCTCTAATGTCAAACATGTGAAGTGTGGTGTACCGCAGGGCAGCTCTCGAGGCCCTCTACTCTTTTCTATTTTTACCAATCACTGGCCACTGGCATTAAACAAAGCATGTGTGTCCATGTATGCTGATGATTCAACCATATACGCATCGGCATCCACAGCTATTGAAGTCACTGAAACCCTTAACAAAGAGTTGCAGTCTGTTTTGGAATGGGTGGCCAGTAATAAACTTGTCCTGAACATTTCTAAAGCTAAGAGCATTGTATTTGGTACAAATCATTCCTTAAGTGCTAGACCGCTGAATCTACTAATGAATTTTGTGGCTGTTGAACAAGTGAGGGGACAAAAATATTTGCCGTTACCTTTGATTGTAAACTGTCATGGTCAAAACATATAGATTCAATGGTTGCAAAGATGGGCAGAGGTCTAGCCGTAAAAAAAAGAGATACTCTGCTTTTTTGACACCACACTCCAAAAAGCAAGTTCTGCAAGGCGCTACTTTTTTCTAATCTTGATTATTGTCCTGTTGTGTGGTCCAGTGCTGCAAGGATAGACCTAGTTAAGCTGAAGCTGGCCCAGAACAGAGCGGCCTGTTTTGCTCTTAATTGTAATCAGAGGGATGATATAAATACTATGCAGACCAGTCTCTCTTGGCTAAGAGTTGAAGAGAGACTGACTGCACCACTTCTTCTTTTTGTAAGAATCATTCATGTGTTGAAAATCCCAAATTGTTTGCATAGTCAATTTATACTCAGCTCTGACACACACTTATCCCACCAGACATGACACCAGTGGTCTTTTCATAGTCCCCAAATCCAGAACCAATTCAAGAAAACATACAGTATTATATATAGCCCTTATTGCATGGAACTTCCTTCCATCTCATATTGCTCAAATAAACAGTCTGGGCTCAAAAAAACAGATAAAGCAACACCTCACGGCACAACGCCACTCCCCTTTTTCACCTAGATAGTTTGTGTGTATGCATTTGTATGTAGGCTACGTGTGCCTTTTTAAAAATGTATGTAGTTCTGTCCTTGAGCTGTTCTTGTCTAATGATGTTCTGTATTATGTCATTCTGTTTTATGTTTCATGTTTTGTGTAGACCCCAGGAAGAGTAGCTGCTGCTTTTGCAACAGCTAATGGGGATCCTAATAAAATACCAAATAGACTGACCAGGTGAATCCAAGTGAATGCTACGACTCTTCGATATCACTTGTTAAATCCACTTCAATTAGTGTAGATGAAGGGGAGGAGTCAGTTTAAAACCTCTTAAGGATTGTACACCTTTTTTTCCAGTTTTCGCCTAAAATTACGTACTAAGTCAACTCAGCTGGGGGGGCTCGAAAAGACTCAACGAGAGACAGAGAGAGACAGATTCTTCACAGCTTCTGGAGAACTTTTGTGCTTCATTTTACACAACAAACACATTATTTCCTTCCTTGTACACTCTTCCTCCCTCTCTTCCTAACAGATTGATTGAGGAACAAACAGACCCTAGTGTGTGATGACAGTAGTGTGATGACTATGTGTCTGTATGTGTGGGTGGGTTCCCCCAGGCCTTTCTAGGGACCAGAGAGACCTTTTATACGCTCGTATTAAATCCTAATCGAATGTTCTTTTGCATCGTGGTTAAGACACTGTGTTTTGGAGCCAGTGGCATCATGTCCGTAGGGGGCACAAAAATCAATGCCCTCAGATAAAAATAAAAAAAACGTAATTTCTAAACTCATATTTTATCATAATTATTCATAAAAAGATCTGTCAGTGGTATTTTGTGGAGGGGGCACACTGTCCAGCCCCCCTTCCCCCTATTCTCCCTAGTAAGTGGTTTCTTCCCAGGTGCACGGAGCAAAGATATGCTAGGCAGGATGCTAGATAATAGTGTGTGCAGTAGCATCAGTGGAAGAGGAGAGAGAGTGCAGACTGACACATACAGTGTTTGATTTTATTTTAGCTGACGGTGATAGGGAGGACTCACAAGTAGGTATGTTTGTAAATTAATTTGATCAAGCTATATAGCCTATTGATTCCTTCTTGATGAATAATAAAATGAAAATGTTTAGTTGTTTCTTTGTAATACTAGCAACCTATAAATTGTATGAAGTTGGCTTTAGCTCGACAGCTAGATAGGATCCCAATCTCCCAACCTCATAAATAGCTACCAAGCCATTTCAGACCATCAATCAAATTAAAGTAACTTGTCTAACTATCTTAGCTGGCATGCCTGCTTGCGAGGTTGTTAAACTTTAGAAAAACATGCAATAACTAGTACTCATTTTTAGCATTTGGGTCCCAAGGTTTTTATATGACCAATCATATCGAGTGGTTCCAATTCCGATTTTGACGCGAGCCAAGTAATTATAACGTCATAACGAGTCAAGCAAAACAATTACAATTGAGAGGAATATGTTAGTTAATGTAGAGACAAACGATAGTGCATATTCTTTTGTCAAAAAGTACATTTACGAAAATCGCTATTTTGCAAGTTTTTCTTCAGTCATATCCAATACCAGGTGTATCAAACTCCATTCTTTGAATTATGTATTACAATTATACACTTCAACAGTGTTTACCACTCCTGCTCCTGGGACATCAATGATTACACACATACAATAGACTAGAAACATGATTTAAGTAAAGGCTGATTTGTAATTCATATATACATAATAAAAAACAGTACATCCTGCCAGCACGCCCACAAGTGAGCCACTCAGGCGGAGAATGACTGCGAGGAACGAGATGGGAATAACAATCCAGGCTATTTGCTCTGAGACAGGCATAATAATGCAATGAAACAAGCAGGGAGCAGGTTTTGAACCCTCAACATTATAACCCAAAGTCCAGCGCACTATTGACTGTGCCCAAAATTATTAATTGGGGTTGGGACTGATTGTGGCTAAAACACTTTATCAATTGGAATCTTTAACGTGGAAAGGGGAAAAAGTATTGTTATTAGTTTTTCACAAGCATAGAAAGTTGGGCTATTAGCCGAACAATTCAACCTTTACTATAGAATTGTCTAATAGCTGAGCTAGGTGTGAAACCCCCCTCCCCAACATGAGCTAGGTTTGAACCCCCCCCCCCACCAACTTGAAACAAATCATTGGTATCTATCTTTCCACATCTACCTACACACATATCTACCAACACACGGTTAATGTTCTGAAAAAAATATATACATATATATTGGCCATGGTCCCAAGTGGCAAAGCAGTCTTAGGCACTGCATCTCGGTTCAAGAGGCTTTACTACAGTCCCTGGTTTGAATTCAGGCTGTATCACATCCGACCGTGATTGGGACTGCCATAGGGCGGCGCACATTTGGCCCAGCGTCATCCGGGTTTGGCCGGGGTAGGCCATCATTGTAAATAATAATGTTTTCTTACCTGACTTGCCTAGTTAAATAAGGGTTCCATTTTTTTTTTAAACAATTGGCGGCAACCACAGCGCAATCAATAGTAGGTGAACAGCGGTTGGTGCTGAAAATATAGCTAACTTTTTATGCAAATGTTGCACACCAACAGATGGAGAAAACTTACACCAGTCGAGCAATTCATTTCAACAATGATCTTCATTTTAATTTGACTTCACAAACAACAAGAGGGCTTAATTGAAGTCTATTTCTTTGGACCCCAGACCTATATAAAATAACTTAACTGGCTGAGGTAGGCTATGAGGCTTAACAGCCTAATAGAAGTAGGATTTTTTTATTAGGCTTACTTACAATTGCAACTGGTCAAAAATGTAGCATCCTACATGAAACAGTAATTTAAAGAAACAAGTCTGCATGTTCAAACAAACAATCTAACTAATAATGAAAGCACACATTTGTAAATCTCAAACTCTAAAAGTAAATGGAAAGGTAGATACAGATTATGTGTGAAATTGTGGATACAATAAAGAATGTAGCTCATCATGCAATTGTTTCCTATTAGCAGGTCAATAGACTTTTTATAGCCCAGCTGCTGTTGTGAAAACCCCTCAACTTGGAATGTATTCGATACTTAACTACTCTGAAGTGTTACATTTCTAACTCAAAACAGCATTTCTTCATCAACATCTTTAAGCTTTCGTTAATCTTCTTGATCTTCTTCCTTTTTTTCTGTAGCAATTTTGATTTTTCTGTGAAGATGATGTTGTTGAATGTCTCGCCGGCTTTGATCCATGCCTGGGCCTGCAGGACGCAAAGTTCTTTGTTTGTCAGACGGATCATTGGGTCGAAACTACAGAACAATACAAAACATGGTTAATGTTCTGATAATTAAAAAAAATATATATATATATATAAATTCTAACCAAGCCTTTCCATAAGTCCACGCAAGTTTCTTCAACTGTCTTCTGACTGAATAGAGCGATGTTGATGTTGTGCCGTGATGCCCGCAGATTACAGATTGCCTTTGCCGATCGCTCATCATCTTCATTCATCAGTGAGTCAATGGCTTTAATATTCATTGACTCACTCACGCGTTGAAAAGGGTGAGGAACAAGATGGAGTCCCAATCCATGCCAGCCACACCTGTGCGCTGCTCTGGACAGGCACGGAGAAACAAAAATGTTCAAATATTCCATGATATTCTTAAGATATGTGTTGCCTGAATAAGTGATGTCTGCTAAATAATCAAGTTAGGTTTCTCCAGAAATAAATACATCTAAATAACAAACTGGCTTTATTTACAAATGAGTGAGAATGTCTCACCCCATGTTCAAGAATTGCCTTTTTCTTGCATACTCTAGGTTAAATAAAAACGAAATTAATTCATTTAGAGTTATATAAATGCCCCTTTGATATTCTCACCGATCCTAATGGACAATGTCCCTTGGATATTAATATAGAGTATAAATGTAATTATTGGAGGAGAGTCACATCATTGAAACATTTTTTTTCGATTTTATGTAGGCCTACCATAGGTGAATGAGTCTCACTGGTATTGAGCAATGTGCTGTTAAAATGGTGTAGGTCTTATTTATTTAAAGAGCATATTGAAGTTAGAAGCAAAAGCCTACAACTATTTTAGCAACGTTTTGCGCTGCTCTGATGCAAGCATGGGGACTGGTCTTAATAAATCAATAAGATTTTTATTTTCACTTAATCTCCGTTTGGGTATTGGTTAGATTAGAAATAGAAAATTAGGGTGCATAAATGTTATGCTCTTAGTGTAACCGTTATTTAACTATGCAAGTCAGTTAAGAACAAATTATTATTTACAAGAACAGCCTACTCCTTCCTCCCATGGCACAGCGTCATATTTTCCATTCCCATCCTAACGGAAACCCTGATGGGTTTTTTTCTCTCAATAGAAACACCATAATATTAATCAAATGAATTAAGACAAATTTCTTCATATCAATCCCATATACTATGTTATTACAAAAAATGTTTTACATTCTCTGGTAATGCCAATACAGAAGAATATCAAATGATTCTCAAAGATCACCTCTGTTGGTCAAACTAGCAATAACTTTTGCTTTAACAGAAAAATGGTTGACAAATAGATAATGTGCCACAAAATGCTGCAGCAGCCCGCAAGGTGTGCCGCAGTATGACGTAACTTTTAAAGGAGGGACCACTGTTAATTCCACTGAATGCAAATGCAACACGCAAAGAAAAAAAAGAGAACTGCAATAACAAGGAGGTCCACTGCAAATAGGCTGAAACTTTTCGCTAAATTCCCTTCACGTGAACATAGCAACTTTGTTTCGTTAAATTCCTCCAACGTGAATAAAGCTACCTTGTTGGTATATTTTCCACCCGTAATGGGTATCCTGGGGTAAAGTATAAACTTTTTACAGTTACCTCCTGCCATGGGTTTCCTGGGGTACTAAATGTACTAAATAAAACACATTCCTTTCCATATTTTACCCAGATTTGACCAGAGATGTAGAGAAAAAAAAAATATATATATTTTTTTTAAGAACCACCAATCAGGAGGATATAGACAGCTCGAGGGATGCTTAGATATGCAGAAAATAATTATGATGCCATGTGCCTGTATTGATTGTGTGTTATGGTCCCGTGTACTCCATTGGATGTACTGTAATATCCTAGGCATGTTAGTATAGTACATTAAGATGTGTAATTTACAGCATTCATAGTGACACCCTCAATGGCTTTTGACCAAGTAAAGAGGTATGAATAGTTATTCAATGGGTGGTTCTAATCCTGAATGCTGATTTGTTAAAAACTCATTCCAGCCGGTGTCTATTTCATAAGTGACCACCGGCTAAATCTATGACGTTGAAATGCCTATTTACTTTGTTCCATTTCACTGCGCAATCCACAGTCTCATAAACTTGCCAGTAAGTGTATAAACTTGATCTCCACTAAAAAAGCCTCTAGACAGTATCTCACATTTCTTTTAGAATTGCATTCATTTTCAACAGCAGAGATTTGTATAAACCTTGCTGTCTGTCTCTCCAACCTTTTCAATACTGAATTGGGATCTCCACCATCCCATATAAAGTGAATGTGTCCGAACGACACTGACAGCAAATTGAGCTGGTTGTCATAGCAACATACAGAACTTTTTTTCAGTTGACTGGCTAAATCGATACTTCTGCGAAAACTAAAACGGATGAGTGGAACATTTCTTTTGATCTTTTTGGCAGCATGACTATGGATGAATTGGAAAAAGAGATGGCAATAATACCCAGGCATGTATATTTGGAGGATACTGCATTGAATGACCTAGAGAAAAGCCACAACAAAAATAACACAGTCAAGAACAATATTAGAATACAAACTGAGCTGTGTGTTGCTTCGGGGGCTGGCTAGCAGAGAAGAAAAAAGTTGTTGACTTCAAAACTGTCACTAAGGATGAGTTTAACATCCTTCTCCGACAGTTTTATGGAAATATACGAAATGGGAAGGGGGAGCAGTACCGCATGTGTAACTACCTGGCACTCTGGAGTGGGCTCAACCAGTTTCTAAATGACCCACCAATCGGTCGCAGCTGGTGCCTTATGAAGGATACTGAATTTACCACTTCATGTCATGTATTTCTGGGCAATTTCAAACAGCTAAGAAGGCAAGGAAAAGGTGTCACAAACAGCCACCCTCCCATCACCGATAAGGATGTGGCCCAGCTCCAAAACTCCCAGGCTCTGAATCCCAGTACACCAAGGGGTCTGGTCCAAAAAGTGTGGTTCGACCGCCAGTTACATCTGGGTCGAAAAGGAAAAGAGGGGAACAGACGATTAGAGTTCAACTCATTCCTTGTAAAAACAGACGAGAACGGTCTAAGGTATGTTGTTCATAGCCTGTTTGTGTTATTTCTAAGTTGCACTCATAATTAGGCTACTCGAAAACAGTATTTTAACAATGTATTCTTTCTCTCAGATACGCCACTCGCATATAACAAGGCCACAAAGAATCAGCTGGACCCAAGGGAGACACCCGTGTCAATATATCCCACAAACTGTCACGCCCTGACCATAGAGATCCTTTTATTCTCTATGTTGGTTAGGTCGGGGTGTGACTAGGGTGGGTAATCTAGGTTGTTTTATTTCTATGTTGGCCTGGTATGGTTCCCAATCAGAGGCAGCTGTTTATCGTTGTCTCTGATTGGGGATCATATTAAGGCAGCCATTTCCCCACTGTGTTTTGTGGGATCTTGTTTATGTGTAGTTGCCTGTGAGCACTCCATAGCTTCACGTATTGTTCATGCTTTATTGTTTTTTTGTGCGGTTCACTTATAATAAAAAATGTTGAACCGATTTCATGCTGCGCTTTGGACCGAATGTTCTTACGACGATCGTGACACGAGCACTGGCTTCTCGGGCATTATCACTTAAGTCAGCTGTCGTGGATAACAAAGGGAATGTGTGGTTTCATTTGTTAAAATCAGCTCAAATGAACATCATGGATTGTGTTTCTTTTGTCTGAACAGTGTCCTGACAAGAGAGCACATGTTTTCACGCATCAAAAGCGCATTGCTATGGATGTATCCAAATACATCTTACCTAGAAATCTGATTAAACAAATGTAGTTACTTTGATATTCTGGCTGCACTATTTGAGGTGACAGTAAATTAGCCATAGTTGGCTAGCTAGCAGGCAAGGGATTAGAACGTTGCCAGTCAGTATGGCAATGGAACATTTAGAACGAACGACTGGGTCGCGTCCATAGATACAGAACAAAAATAACGATCGACTAGGTCTCGTCTCTAGCAACCCTAGATTTGTGTCTGGATTATATCTTGTGGAAGGATGAACTACTACAAATAAATGAATTTTTAATTTTTTTTAATGAAAATATGTCGATCATTATCCGGTGTTTCATGGATATATTGGCACAGTTTGCCAGCACTCGACTTCGTCTCGGGCCTAACAACACCCGTGCCAATATAGCCAACAAACACCGGCTTCTCGGTCATTATCACTTATATAACCTATGCAGGAAAATGCACATATTGTTTACATAGAATTAGCCAAAATGATGGTGGTTCTAGATTGCAGGAAAAAGCTGTTTCAAGTGTTTGAAAAATGCTAAATTGCCCCTAAATGCCAACTTTCCCCTTCTACATCCTACATAATTCGTGCCCCCTCTAAAATAATTGGTGTATGATGCCCCTGTGTGGAGCGTTAGGTAACCCAAAATGGTCCCTAGGGTCTATTCTATGAATCATACACTGATGATGCAGGTTGATTCATCCTCATCATCGCCAACTACGCTTTATTCATGCTCTGAGTCATTATTTTTGTGTACTGCACAGTCATATGTTTTTTTTCTCTAGGGTCATGTAAGAAGGATGGGCAATCCAAATTATGCATCTGTCTCCGATGACATTATGATGATATACTGTACATGCAACTATGAAGGCAGAGCTGTTGTGTAGAGAGAGTTTATTGAAAAAGGGGCTCAAAACAATGGGTGTGGTGATGGGAGTTTCTGTTTCATTGTCGTGTGTGTTTGTGTTATTACATCTGGTTTTTATTGTACTTCCCAAATTAATATTTGTCCTGTTTTTTCTCCTGAATATGAGGTGCAGGTACAATATTATTTATCTTAAGTGGTTCCTGGTTCCAGTAAACTTTAAAATATGCAGTATATGTGGAATGAGGTGTTTATCTGAGTCATTGCAGATGCTTGATATTCCTAAAAAAAAGGAAAGGTGATAGCATCTCCAGTCATTTACCGGACATGCTATCAACCTTTCCATTTCTAGAATATCAAGGAGGTGTGTATTTCCAATCAAATGTTATAATGATCATTGAACATGACTAAATAATCAAACCACATTTCCTTCCCTGAAGCAAGCTTCACTTATCAATATTGCGTAGTTATTCTAAAATACTACTTACAAATTAAATTTAAAACGCCAGAAAAGTGGGTATAAAACTTTTACCACCTCTAATTGAACAAATTATGCACTTAATATGACTGTAAGAAATGTGTGCCTGTTGATTGATAAATGAGGCCAGCTAAATGGCATATATTATATTTTATTATTATTATCAATTTATCTCCCTGTTGTCTCCTGTAGTTATTCTAAAATACTACTTACAAATTAAATTTAAAACGCATAGAAAAAGTGTGATTTATAAAACTTTTACACGTGCCTCTAATTGAACAAATTACTGTACTTAATATTGAGTATTACTGTAAGAAATGTGTGCCTGTGCATGATTGATAAATGAGGCCCCTGGACTTTTTGTATCTACAGTATGAGGATCATCTTTGTTAAGGGGTTATTACTGTATTCTCATTTTATCTCCCCTGTTGTCTCCTGTGTGTGTGTGTGTGTGTGTGTGTGTGTGTGTGTGTGTGTGTGTGTGTGTGTGTGTGTGTCTGTGTGCGTGTGCGTGTGCGTGTGCGTGTGCGTGTGTGTGTGTGTGTGTGTGTGTGTGTGTGTGTGTGTGTGTGTGTGTGTGTGGTTGTCCAAGCAGTGATCCTTAACAACAGACAAAGGAAGAGCATCCTTGCATGTGGTGGATATCACAGTGAACATGTTGACACCGCTTCCTTATGGTTAGTAAACACTGCCACACATACACGCACAAACATATGCATACAAACACATCCATGCATGCACGCACACACCGACATGGACACACACACACACACAAACACCCGCTGGCATCTCCCATGTAAGTGGGAGATTCATTTTGTCCAATCAGACAATAACATCTTTTCAGAGAGCAGAAAGAAAAGAAACAACACAAAAGACTTGTTTGATATCAGGGATGTTGAAAAGTAATTTACCAGCTTCGCTCTCCATCTCTCACTCTCCTATATTTCCCTCTCTCTTTCTCTCTCTCACACCCTCCCTCCCTTCCTATTTTTCATGCTCCTTCCCCATCTCTCTCTCTGTATCACCCTCTCTCACACACATGCGTGCGCATACACACACACACACACACACATACACACACACACACATACACACCCACACACACAGTCTCGAGGCCGTGTCATTGGCTGAGTAGGCTGATGACAAGCCTCAGGCTGGAGGATAAAAGCTCTCTGCTCCCTCACTGCAGACACACTCTGTTGATCTCAGTCCAATTGCACGCCTCAACTCAAAGGATTTACTTACCTACACTACGTACCGCTCTCTGCATCCACATCAACTATGTGCAAAGGACTAGCTCTGTCTTCCACCTGCCTAGAAAGGTACATACAACTCTTCACTGTCGCTGTCTCTGGCATTTGGATTAAAGGATTAAAGGGGATTATTATTTGGCTTTCCAGCTTCTGTAATGATGAAAGTGAAGGCGGTTTTAGTGGATTCTAAATTTAGACCTTGCAGCGATGAGACATGTCTCGATTTGTTAATGACTAGTTAGTATCAAAATATTGTACTGAACAAGGACTCAATTCAAGGACTTGTGCATTATTTATCTTACCTATGATATTATTCTCTCTTCTTAGGGCCAAGGAACTGAAATCAAGAATGGTCAACTTTCTGCAAAAATCTAACTGGAGTCTATCAAGCTGCAAAATAGGCAAAACTAGACCTACTCTGGAAGAATGCATGAAGTGGAAAGAGTCTTTCGAAAAGCTGCTGTCCAATAAACGTAAGTAAACCTTACTCTTCACTGCACACGCACATATACACACACACACAATTAGAGATGCAGAGATGCGATGAAAATAAACTTCTAATTCTGCACTTAGGTTAGAGTAGGATATTTTGTCCCATTTAAAAATGTTATATATATATATATATATATATATATATATATATATATATATATATATATATATATATATATTGTCCCATTTTAGCCCCAGGTGCTTATAGAGTATTACTGGGAGCTTGCTAATTACGAAGATAAGAGATTTGATCCTCACAACTTAACACAGCCGCTGCTGTAGAATACACATGCTGGCACAGTGCTGGGGGTTATTCCACAAGATACAGACAAATGCATACACTTGTACACACATGTAGAGACACACACACATACACACACATGTACACACACACTAATGTACACACACATACCCACACAGTAGGTAATGCAAGGACACAGATGCTAGGACGGCCTACTACATAGCATCATTGTTATTGAACTGTGCCAATATTAATCTCTCTCACTTTCTCTCTCTCTTCATCAGATGGACTGATAGCCTTCACAGATTTCCTGGTATCAGAGTTCAGTGAGGAAAACATTGCGTTCTACTTTGCCTGTGAGGACTTCAGGAGCACTAAGTCTGCTGCCAAGCTGGCCACCAAAGCCCAGAGAATCTATGATGAGTTCATCTGCACCGACGCCCCCCGAGAGGTATGCATCCCTCAAAAGCCTGCTTTATTCTCCCTCACCAATGACATTTTTATGGCATCCCAATTTCAATCATCTTTATTACAACTATAATTTACAACTATAAATAAAAAATAACACATCTTCATTCAGACTGCAGCAGCTGACTAAACTCTCTCTCTCCATTCTCTATCTCCAGGTGAACATTGACCACGAGACTCGTGACATCACCAGGGCCAACCTGAAAGATCCGTCTACGTCCTGTTTCGACATGGCCCAGCACAGGATCTATCTTCTCATGGCAAAGGACTGCTACCCTCGCTTCCTCCGGTCCCCAGCTTACAAAGACCATATCAGCCAGCTCTGTGCCAAGTGCACATCCACCTCCAAGAAGGCGTGAACTAGTAGCAGTGGACCTAGTGTGGTCATCTAAAGTTTGAACAGAAAAGGAACTTATCGACGTTGAACGTTGACCAGTCGTGAAGCCTTAATATGGGAATGTCTACAGATGGAGACGGACAGATGTCTCGTCATGAACGGACAAGAGATGGGGAAATTCTGATGCCAGCTATTTTCAAAGATGAAGACTGTCAATCACCATAGAGCTCTGAAGGAGAGAAAGAGAAAAGACAGACGGGGTGATACCCCATATGGACAGAAGTTGGGACAAGAACCGAGATGGCAATATCACCACATGATGTAGACTGTCATTAGTGAATGTACGGAGATACAGAGTGGGCTGAAGGAAGTGTGCAAATGATGCATTGACAATGAGTTGGAATTTAACAATTGAAGGTACACTGATATAGTGTCTCATTCTATTGCATCAATGTCTAACTGTGTTCGTAACTAGACATATTTTCAAGGCTGGGTATGTTACTTTGGAAATGTAATCCATTACAGTTACTTGTCCAAAATTGTAATCAGTAAAGTAACTTTTGGAATACATTTAGATGACTTTCCCCTTAAGAGGCTTTAGAAGAAGACAAAAAGGATCCATCAAACGCATTTGGTGTGTCATCATAGTGGTCTCTGACTTGTGGTCAGACTCACTAAGGTGGAACAATTAAACTTGAGCCTTTTTTCAATGCTGAATTGATTGGCATTGAGAAAACAGAAAGGTGTAAATGTATTTTTCCTCAAACATCCTTGCTGAATTTAAAAGTAATCTGTGAAGTAATCATTGAGGTCTTACAAAGTACCTGTAATCTGATTAGAATATTTTTGCTGGTATCGTACTGTAACTGATTACAGTTGTAGTTTGTTTTTTGTAATCAGATTACATGTAATTGATTGCATGTAATCAGTTACTCCCGAACTCTGAATGTTTTCTACATGCAAATGAGTATTTATACTATTTATTAATTTCTACTCGGTTCTGTTGTCTCTGTGTTAAATTATGTATTTAACAAGACAAAGAGAGGAAGAAAAAACTGCAATATATTTATACTGTTGTCTGATACTGTTGTTGTTTTTACATGACAGAAAGAATATGATATTAGTTATTTGAATAAAAAATGAATATTTGAATATTGACACTGTGTCTGTGTCTTACTTTTGATTATACCACTTCCATACGCAAATGGGTGATATGAGTCAGTGACGGTCAGAGTTTGAGAAGATTTGCAGACACCCAATATTGATAAGGTAAATGAATAGCAAAGTCGATATACATGATTTTGACAGTGTAGTACAACACTGTTTTAAAAAAATACTAACATTCTCACTGCATGATTAATATGAAGCATATACAGAATTATCCATTTATTTTAAACTTTTTATCCTTGGATACTAAACAGAGCCTATCCTTAGGAAGCTAGGCAGCATCCATCTCAATGCGATAGGATATCCGACTTCATTTAATAACACTGCTTCCTCTCTCCGCATGATGATAGAACATGTTTACTCATACTCTATCATTACTATGATTACTATGAGCCTGTGATTATTTTTATTAAGCCCACTCTTCAATGAGATGAACTAGCAGGTGTCACGTCATACACTGATTGGGTCACCAAGGCAACTGTTCGGCCTGTATTACAAAGCATCAGGAACACTAAATGTTCTCGTCAGCTAACGGACAGTGCTTTTGTCTCATTGTGCATTGTATGTGCATTGTGTTGACTATGTGAGCTTTCGTTTCACTTGGTGTGAAATGGAAGTTAGTTCTTGGAAACAGGAAATAAAAGGGAGATAGTGTAAGAGCATCTACGTAATAGAGAGTCATAAAGCCTTGTTAGTCATAATTGTTTGGACAAGTCATCGATCTTTGACAATAAAGGACATAAATCAAGCTAGCATTGTGACAGGGCTGCTACAACCACACCAGCCGTCTAACATATCCACATTGGTTTAATACAGTATTATCACTATTACATGTCAGCATAGCCAAAAATAATTTGGGTACTTGTTTAGATTGTTATAGCAATTCTCACATAAAAACTTATTTGGAAGGTACGACGTTTAACATGCTTTTTACATGGATCACAAAAGAAAATCATGATGAAAGTGGCCAATTTAGGCCCTTTTTAGAGCTAATCATGCCTCCTGTAAGACATGTACATTACATTACATTTAAGTCATTTAGCAGACGCTCTTATCCAGAGCGACTTACAAATTGGTGCATTCACCTTATGACATCCAGTGGAACAGTCACTTTACAATAGTGCATCTAAATCTTAAAGGGGGGTGAGAAGGATTACTTATCCTATCCTAGGTATTCCTTAAAGAGGTGGGGTTTCAGGTGTCTCCGGAAGGTGGTGATTGACTCCGCTGTCCTGGCGTCGTGAGGGAGTTTGTTCCACCATTGGGGGCCAGAGCAGCGAACAGTTTTGACTGGGCTGAGCGGGAACTGTACTTCCTCAGTGGTAGGGAGGCGAGCAGGCCAGAGGTGGATGAACGCAGTGCCCTTGTTTGGGTGTAGGGCCTGATCAGAGCCTGGAGGTACTGAGGTGCCGTTCCCCTCACAGCTCCGTAGGCAAGCACCATGGTCTTGTATTGCGAGCTTCAACTGGAAGCCAGTGGAGAGAGCGGAGGAGCGGGGTGACGTGAGAGAACTTGGGAAGGTTGAACACCAGACGGGCTGCGGCGTTCTGGATGAGTTGTAGGGGTTTAATGGCACAGGCAGGGAGCCCAGCCAACAGCGAGTTGCAGTAATCCAGACGGGAGATGACAAGTGCCTGGATTAGGACCTGCGCCGTTTCCTGTGTGAGGCAGGGTCGTACTCTGCGGATGTTGTAGAGCATGAACCTACAGGAACGGGCCACCGCCTTGATGTTAGTTGAGAACGACAGGGTGTTGTCCAGGATCACGCCAAGGTTCTTAGCGCTCTGGGAGGAGGACACAATGGAGTTGTCAACCGTGATGGCGAGATCATGGAACGGGCAGTCCTTCCCGGGAGGAAGAGCAGCTCAGTCTTGCCGAGGTTCAGCTTGAGGTGGTGATCCGTCATCCACACTGATATGTCTGCCAGACATGCAGAGATGCGATTCGCCACCTGGTCATCAGAAGGGGAAAGGAGAAGATTAATTGTGTGTCGTCTGCATAGCAATGATAGGAGAGACCATGTGAGGTTATGACAGAGCCAAGTGACTTGGTGTATAGCGAGAATAGGAGAGGGCCTAGAACAGAGCCCTGGGGGACACCAGTGGTGAGAGCGCGTGGTGAGGAGACAGATTCTCTCCACGCCACCTGGTAGGAGCGACCTGTCAGGTAGGACGCAATCCAAGCGTGGGCCACGCCGGAGATGCCCAACTCGGAGAGGGTGGAGAGGAGGATCTGATGGTTCACAGTATCGAAGGCAGCCGATAGGTCTAGAAGGATGAGAGCAGAGGAGAGAGAGTTAGCTTTAGCGGTGCGGAGCGCCTCCGTGATACAGAGAAGAGCAGTCTCAGTTGAATGACTAGTCTTGAAACCTGACTGATTTGGATCAAGAAGGTCATTCTGAGAGAGATAGCGGGAGAGCTGGCCAAGGACGGCACGTTCAAGAGTTTTGGAGAGAAAAGAAAGAAGGGATACTGGTCTGTAGTTGTTGACATCGGAGGGATCGAGTGTAGGTTTTTTCAGAAGGGGTGCAACTCTCGCTCTCTTGAAGACGGAAGGGACGTAGCCAGCGGTAAGGGATGAGTTGATGAGCAAGGTGAGGTAAGGGAGAAGGTCTCCGGAAATGGTCTGGAGAAGAGGAGGGGATAGGGTCAAGCGGGCAGGTTGTTGGGCGGCCGGCCGTCACAAGACGCGAGATTTCATCTGGAGAGAGAGGGGAGAAAGAGGTCAGAGCACAGGGTAGGGCAGTGTGAGCAGAACCAGCGGTGTCGTTTGACTTAGCAAACGAGGATCGGATGTCGTCGACCTTCTTTTCAAAATGGTTGACAAAGTCATCTGCAGAGAGGGAGGAGGGGGAGGGGGAGGAGGATTCAGGAGGGAGGAGAAGGTGGCAAAGAGCTTCCTAGGGTTAGAGGCAGAAGCTTGGAATTTAGAGTGGTAGAAAGTGGCTTTAGCAGCAGAGACAGAAGAGGAAAATGTAGAGAGGAGGGAGCGAAAGGATGCCAGGTCCGCAGGGAGGCGAGTTTTCCTCCATTTCCGCTCGGCTGCCCGGAGCCCTGTTCTATGAGCTCGCAATGAGTCGTCGAGCCACGGAGCGGGAGGGGAGGACCGAGCCGGCCTGGAGGATAGGGGGCATAGAGAGTCAAAGGATGCAGAAAGGGAGGAGAGGAGGGTTGAGGAGGCAGAATCAGGAGATAGGTTGGAGAAGGTTTGAGCAGAGGGAAGAGATGATAGGATGGAAGAGGAGAGAGTAGCGGGGGAGAGAGAGCGAAGGTTAGGACGGCGCGATACCATCCGAGTAGGGGCAGTGTGGGAAGTGTTGGGTGAGAGCGAGAGGGAAAAGGATACAAGGTAGTGGTCGGAGACTTGGAGGGAGTTGCAATGAGGTTGGTGGAAGAACAGCATCTAGTGAAGATGAGGTCGAGCGTATTGCCTGCCTTGTGAGTAGGGGGGGAAGGTGAGAGGGTGAGGTCAAAAGAGGAGAGGAGTGGAAAGAAGGAGGCAGAGAGGAATGAGTCAAGGGTAGACGTGGGGAGGTTAAAGTCGCCCAGAACTGTGAGAGGTGAGCCGTCCTCAGGAAAGGAGCTTATCAAGGCATCAAGCTCATTGATGAACTCTCCGAGGGGACCTGGAGGGCGATAAATGATAAGGATGTTAAGCTTGAAAGGGCTGGTAACTGTGACAGCATGAAATTCAAAGGAGGCGATAGACAGATGGGTAAGGGGAGAAAGAGAGAATGACCAATTGGGAGAGATGAGGATCCCGGTGCCACCACCCCGCTGACCAGAAGCTCTCGGGTGTGCGAGAACACGTGGGCGGACGAAGAGAGAGCAGTAGGAGTAGCAGTGTTATCTGTGGTGATCCATGTTTCCGTCAGTGCCAAGAAGTCGAGGGACTGGAGGGAGGCATAGGCTGAGATGAACTCTGCCTTGTTGGCCACAGATCGGCAGTTCCATAGGCTACCGGAGACCTGGAACTCCACGTGGGTCGTGCGCGCTGGGACCACCAGATTAGGTGGCTGGCCACGCGGTGTGGAGCGTTTGTATGGTCTGTGCAGAGAGGAGAGAACAGGGATAGACAGACACATAGTTGACAGGCTACAGAAGAGGCTACGCTAATGCAAGGAGATTGGAATGACAAGTGGACTACACGTCTCGAATGTTCAGAAAGTTAAGCTTACGTAGCAAGAATCTTGTTGACTAAAATGATTAAAATGATGCAGTACTGCTGAAGTAGGCTAGCTGGAAGTGGCTGCGTTGTTGACTTTGTAGGCTAGCTGGCAGTGGCTGCGTTGTTGACACTACACTAATCAAGTCGTTCCGTTGAGTGTAATAGTTTCTACAGTGCTGCTATTCGGGGGCTAGCTGGCTAGCTAGCAGTGTTGATTACGTTACGTTGCGTTAAAAGAATGACAATAGCTGGCTAGCTAACCTAGAAAATCGCTCTAGACTACACAATAATCTTTGATACACAGACGGCTATGTAGTTAGCTATGTAGCTAGCTACGATCAAACAAATCAAACCGTTGTGCTGTAATGAAATGAAATGAAAATGTGATACTACCTGTGGAGCGAAGCAGAATGTGACCGGGTTGTTGAGTGCGGAAGTTCTATTCAGTAGACGTTGGCTAGCTAGCAGTGTCTCCTACGTTAAGGACGACAAATAGCTGGCTAGCTAACCTCGGTAAATTAAGATAATCACTCTAAGACTACACGCTCTAAACTACACAATTATCTTGGATACGAAGACAGCAAAGACAACTATGTAGCTAGCTAACACTACACTAATCAAGTCGTTCAGTTGAGTGTAATAGTTTCTACAGTGCTGCTATTCGGTAGACGGTGGACGTTTGCTAGCTGGCTAGCTGCTGGGCAGATAGCAGTGTAGACTACGTTAGGACGACGAAATACGAAGTTGCAATAGAAGTGCTGACTGTTTCACTTTGTTGTCCTCTTTCTTTTCCTTTTTCTTCTGTCCTTCTTTTGTCCTTATTTTGTCTTCCTTTCTTCTGTTAACTAGATATTTTTTGTTGTTATTCTTTGTAAGCTAGCTAGCTTCTTCCAGGAGAGTCCCTAGCAACTGCTTAGCAACAAGTAAACAATTCTACTAGCAATTCAGCTAGCTAAGATAACTGTATAATTTTATGAATAAATACTTTTTCAAAAGCCTGTCTTTTTTGGTTTGTTCCTTGTTTTGTCTTCTATTGAGTCTTGCAGTTTTCTCTTGATTTTTTCAATGTACTTCACTCTAAAAAACCATTTAACTCTCAATATATACAGGAGCTCATTTTTCAGCAGCTGCTCAATTTAGAACTCCGGAACCCAGACCTAGACCCTATCACTGGTGAACCATACATGGTGCAGACAACATCTTGGTGTTAATATACTCCTTATAATGTGCTCTAAAATATGGAGTATTGCTACATTATGGATAAACATTCAACATTAAAAAATATAATTATTAATATCTCAAAAGTATTTAGTTATTTAGTTATTTTAGTTATTTTAGTTATTAGTTATTTAGTTCTTTTTAGAAATATTGTTTGGAACAATGTACTCTTAAAGCACATCAAACTGCCAGAGTGAGCTCCCTGCACTTTTCAATCAATTATCGATTTTATACATAGAAAGGTACATTATAGGTCCTTAGCCAATCACAGCCCTCCAATATAATTTAAATTTCAGCAAATCACCAGCAGAGGGAGTTCCCTTTGAATCAATTTTCCCATTGACTGTGTTGGTGGTGCTCATAAAATGTATCATCATTTTAAAAGTAGCAGAGAGCTCACTCTGGAAATTGTAAGTACTTGTAGAGAATATATGTATAAAAATTAACAACATTAAAAAGGGTACTTTTGAGATATGCATAGTTTTAATGTTGAATTTAATGTCAAATTGTATTTCATAATGTAGTGATAAGCCTGACATCAAGGTGTTGTCTGGTTCATGGGGGGAGGCATGTATAAGTCTAAAAAAATTGCCTAAAATGGCCACTATCATCATGATTTTCTCAAAAATGATTTGTGTTGCAAATGTAAAAAGCATTTCAAACATACTTCATCCCAATTCAATTTCTAAGTGAGAACTGTCAGACGATCTGAGATACAAAAACATATTTTCGGTATTTGCTGGCATGGAATCGCTCAATTACTCGGTACAAGTAAGTGCAATGTAATGACTATGTTGGTAGCCTACACAGTATTGCAAAGTACCTACTGCTAATGTGATAAGGATAGTTATCTGATTTTCTTTTATTCAGCCAATATCTTAATGATAAGTGTCCTAGTCACTGATACCATTTTTGTTATTTAAATGTTATCTGTGAGGAGTGGATCTAGTGCAGGTGGAACTCAGAGCTGCTGAATTTTATCTCAGTTACATCTGATCTTCTTGGGAACAAAATGTCCATTCATCTCAGCCGATGAATGTCGATAAAGCTGGTTTTGTAAGCATATGCTGTTTGTCGAGAACTGTTCAGTGCAGTTGGGACTCTGAAGAGGGGTACTCAGGACTATTTTGATGAAGCCACTTCAGCATCAATTCATTGTTGTAAATTCTCTTTAGTGGAGCACCAGGCAATGTTCTGACTGGAAAAGCAAGCTTGCAAACCAGAGATAACGGTTGTTTGACCTTGAAGGCAACTGCAACAAATGAAATGAAGCTTGAAACCTGGGTTGAGAAGAGACCTAAGAGCATTTTTGCACCTTTGCAAAGTTTCCAAAAATGTAAATCTGTAGTGAGATAGCTTACTTTGTATCTGGCCCTTATGTGTGCAGATGTGTTAGAGTATACTAGTTTGTAGTGCTAACAGGTGGTGAGGGATGAATGTGGAGTGTCCCCAGTCAATTAGGTACTCAAACCTTGTTGGAAATAGTATACTGGAGTAGCAAATTCCAGGTGAGATAGTTTGCCCTGGTTTTGGATAGCTGAATCACCAAGCAACTGTGGTTCACTTTAAGCTCAGCAAAAGAGAGGCATAACATATACACTTGCTAAATGTGTTGACTCTGATACTGAAATGAATATGTCAATGGACATTTCCAATCGTATTACACCATTTAAATATCTTGTAATGCTATTATGTGTTTGGAGAGAATACAACATGATTATGATATTTTTCTCTAACAACCCTGAAACACCACTTTTCTTTTCTTTCTCTTCCCTATTACCTTATCCTGTCCACCATCTCAAACAGTAAGCCGTGGAGGAGGAGGTGGACTGTTACGCAAAGCACACTTCATCTGTCTGCATGGTAATTAATCTGCATGATAGGTGAGAGAGAGAGTGGTGCAGACCTCTGAGTCATCAACTTCCTGACACGACTGCCTGAAGTTTTCTCAGTAATTTCATGAAAGAAAAATGCTAAAATACTCTGGAATTCATCACCTGCTGTCTTTATAAAAATCTAAATTGTAGAAACAAGAACAGAAAGGTACAATTCATCAAGTTTATAGATATTTACAGTGTGTGGTTTAAATACATTTTACCTTGCACCAATTGCAATTGTCTATAGCTTCATCGTGTAACAACAAATGTATTGAGAAAAATATACTTTAAGTTGATATACATCATAGGCTACCTTCTGTACATCAGTGGAGGCTGGTGTGATGAGCAATAGGAGGACGGGCTCATTTTCATGGCTGGAAAGGAATAAATCGAACGGAATGAAACACATCAAACATAGGGAAACCACATGTTTGACTCCATTCCATTTATTCCATTCTAGCCACTACAATGAGCCCGTTCTATAGCTTCTCCCACCAGCCTCCACTTTTGTACATGTGATTTCTCAATGCCAAACATCGTATTGCTAACACGTCAGCAGCTAAGCTATAAAACCTCCTAGAAACTGCATAAGGCTGACCACTGGGAGAACATTTACAGGAGAGTACTGCCACCATTTGGGGATTAACTGATACAGCATATCCTTTCACCGACTCAATGGAGGAGTCGCCAACCCTCCTCCGAGAGATGTACAGTGTCTTGCAAAAGTATTCATCCCTCTTGGCATTTTTTCTATTTTGTTGCATTACAACCTGTAATTTAAAATGGTGTGAAATTAGCAAAAAAAAAATACAAATTACAACGGAAAACTGGTGTGTGCATATGTATTCACCCCCATTGCTATGAAGCCCTTAAATAAGGTCTGGTGCAACCAATTACCTTCAGAAGTCACATAATTAGTTAAATAAAGTCCACCAGTGTGCAATCTAAGTGTCACATGATCTGTCACATGATCTCAGTATATATACAACTGTTCTGAAAGCCCCCAGAGTCTGCAACACCACTAAGAAAGGGGCACCACCAAGCAAGTGGCACCATGAAGACCATGAAGCAGCTCTCCAAACAGGTCAGATACAAAGTTATGGAGAAGAACAGATCAGGATTGGGTTCTAAAAAAATATCAGAAACTTTGAACATTCCACGGAGCACCATTAAATCTATTATTAAAAAATTGAAAGAATATGGCACCACAACAAACCTGCCAAGAGAGGGTCGTTGACCAAAACTCACAGACCAGGTAAGGAGGGCATTAATCAGAGAGGCAACAAAGAAACCAGAGATAACCCTGAAGTAGCTGCAAAACTGCACAGCGGGGATGGGAGTAGCTATACATAGGACCACTTTACACCGTACACTCCACAAAGCTCGGCTTTACCAAATTCCTGATGGAAACCTGTTTCAGTCTTCCAGAGATTTGAGACTGGGACGGAGGTTCACCTTCAAGCAGGACAAGGACCCTAATCATACTGCTAAAGCAACACTTGAGTGGTTTAACCTCTCTGCGCCCCGAACCCGGGGTGAAATTCGACAACATTCGGTGATCGCTACATAAATAGTCATATTAAACATTCATGAAAATACAAGTGTCTCACATGATTCAAAAGCCTAGGATCTTGCTAATCCAACTGTGTTGTCAGATTTAAAAAAGGATTTACTGCGAAAGAATACGATGTGATTATGAGGATAGAGCCCCCCCCAAAAAATTATTTCAACCAGCACAGGCGTAACAAAATCACAAATTGCAATAAAATAAATAGTTTACCTTTGATGATCTTCCTCTGTTTGCAATCCCAATGCTCATTGTTACACAATGAATGGTCTTTTGTTTGATAAAATCCATTTTTATAGCCTAACACGAAACATTTTGTGAACCACTTGTGTCGTGAATTCCGTCTCATTCCATTTTCGACTACACATTCGATGTAAATACACACACTAAACGTGACTTTTCCAGTCATGTTTGGTTAAATTGCAATCAACTGGTTTGTTTGTAACACAACCAAACTTGATGGGTCATTTCGTGGGACGTATTGACTGAAAGAAACCGATTTGAAGACAACAAGTAATGACATCATTGTGCACCAATGATATGACCGCTGTTTCGTTTATTGACTAGATTTTAACCCAATGACCACTGATCGTCTTGAAATCTAGCTGGGTAGATAGCCAATGAGTTGAGGTAAACGACCATATGTAATGTTTATGTGTTGGAAGACCAACCCATGTAGTAAACTCCGGCGTAAAGAGGGTAATTTGCCATTGAAGTTTCATACCGGAAGGAGCAACGCATGTTACTCACAGCGTTGTTTTGGTAAAGCGCATCTTCAGCGCTTTAATCAATCAGTATGGCATCTAAGTCTAGATATACAGATGTACACACCATTTTAGAAGAAATTGATCAGGAAAGTGAGACAGAGATTGTTGGAGGACGATTCATTTAGCGATTCCCAAATGGAGGAATATTCTTTGAACGGAGAGGACATCAAGTTCTTCTCATGCTAATGCCGTTGTTTGAAATTAATAATATAAAATATTATTTGTGATTTTTAAAAATTTTAGTAGCAATATATAAAAATGTAATGTAATGAAATGTGAGATTTGTGTGTCTGCCGCCCCACCCCACCCCCACATGAAATAGCGGAGGGGAGGGCAGGCCCACAACAATGGCCAAAGTGAAATGGAGACAGTAGATATAGCTGGTCTGTTGTAATATAATAAAGACAGTAGATCTAGCTGGTCTGTCATAATATAAATGAGACAGTAGATCTAGCAGGTCTATAATAATATATTCAACCTTATGTTCCCTGTACTCTATATATACAGTGCCTTGCGAAAGTATTCGGCCCCCTTGAACTTTGCAACATTTTGCCACATTTCAGGCTTCAAACAAAGATATAAAACTGTATTTTTTTGTGAAGAATAAACAACAAGTGGGACACAATCATGAAGTGGAACGACATTTATTGGATATTTCAAACTTTTTTAACAAATCAAAAACTGAAAAATTGGGCGTGCAAAATTATTCAGCCCCTTTACTTTCAGTGCAGCAAACTCTCTCCAGAAGTTCAGTGAGGATCTCTGAATGATCCAATGTTGACCTAAATGACTAATGATGATAAATACAATCCACCTGTGTGTAATCAAGTCTCCGTATAAATGCACCTGCACTGTGATAGTCTCAGAGGTCCGTTAAAAGCGCAGAGAGCATCATGAAGAACAAGGAACACACCAGGCAGGTCCGAGATACTGTCGTGAAAAAGTTTAAAGCTGGATTTGGATACAAAAAGATTTCCCAAGCTTTAAACATCCCAAGGAGCACTGTGCAAGCGATACTATTGAAATGCAAGGAGTATCAGACCACTGCAAATCTACCAAGACCTGGCCGTCCCTCTAAACGTTCAGCTCATACAAGGAGAAGACTGATCAGAGATGCAGCCAAGAGGCCCATGATCACTCTGGATGAACTGCAGAGATCTACAGCTGAGGTGGGAGACTCTGTCCATAGGACAACAATCAGTCGTATATTGCACAAATCTGGCCTTTATGGAAGAGTGGCAAGAAGAAAGCCATTTCTTAAACATATCCATAAAAAGTGTCGTTTAAAGTTTGCCACAAGCACCTGGGAGACATGCCAAACATGTGGAGGAAGGTGCTCTGGTCAGATGAAACCAAAATTGAACTTTTTGGCAACAATGCAAAACGTTATGTTTGGCGTAAAAGCAACACAGCTCATCACCCTGAACACACCATCCCCACTGTCAAACATGGTGGTGGCAGCATCATGGTTTGGGCCTGCTTTTCTTCAGCAGGGACAGGGAAGATGGTCAAAATTGATGGGAAGATGGATGGAGCCAAATACAGGACCATTCTGGAAGAAAACCTGATGGAGTCTGCAAAAGACCTGAGACTGGGACGGAGATTTGTCTTCCAACAAGACAATGATCCAAAACATAAAGCAAAATCTACAATGGAATGGTTCAAAAATAAACATATCCAGGTGTTAGAATGGCCAAGTCAAAGTCCAGACCTGAATCCAATCGAGAATCTGTGGAAAGAACTGAAAACTGCTGTTCACAAATGCTCTCCATCCAACCTCATTGAGCTTGAGCTGTTTTGCAAGGAGGAATGGGAAACAATTTCAGTCGCTCGATGTGCAAAACTGATAGAAACATACCCCAAGCGACTTACAGCTGTAATCGCAGCAAAAGGTGGCGCTACAAGGTACTTGTTGTTGATTCTTCACAAAAAAATACAGTTTTATATCTTTATGTTTGAAGCCTGAAATGTGGCAAAAGGTCGCAAAGTTCAAGGGGGCCGAATACTTTCGCAAGGCACTGTATATATCTGTTTATTATACCTGTTGATACAGGGCTCATATGTGAAACTATTCTAACTGAACATTTTCTTTCACAGTGACACTGACTCCGAATGGAAGCCCCCATGGCCAAGGTGTCCATCCCCCACTGAAGCTGGTTCATCCAGCTCCTGCCACAAGTGGTGTTAATCTGCCCAAATGTGTTTCTGCAGGCATGGATGTGCCTCAGGGCCAAAAGGGCACAGCATGGAGGCGTCGCTGTGTTCTTTGCAAAATGAAGTCCCCCATCACCTGCACCACATGCTTGGTGACCCTCTGCTTTACAGCAGAAAGAGACTGCTATGGCACCTGGCATCAGCAGCACAATATTGTGTAGAGGACTGAGGGTCTTCCAAATATTGAAAGTGTTATTTTGTAAATGTATATATATTTTTTTCATTTTTTTTCTACATTTTTTTTTCGGGGGGTGTTATAGAATACCATTTTGGTATTTTGTATATAGTTATTCCATTCAAAATGTATAACTTCACCAATTTGGCCACTTGGGTACATTTGGGCTACTTGTGTGGGACACCTGGGTGACTTCATGATAAATGTCATGTAGCACACTCATTTTAGAAACTTTGCACAAGTACTGTTGCCCTCTTGTATTTTTCACTGAAATTGTCCCCATCTTCCTATCTGAATGTTTGTTTTGTCTTGTTCTTTTTAAAGATGATGATACAACAATGAAGATGAAAAAAACATGTGTTTTTTTCATTGTATTATCTAAACCAAATCTATTGTGTTATATATATTTTGAGCCTGAGCTACAGGCAGTTAGATTTGGGTATGTCTTCAGGCAGAAATTGAAAAAAGTAGGGGGGTAGCTGTAAAAGGTTTCACGGGAAACATTTAAATGTATTGGAATGGCCTAGTCAAAGCCCAGATCTCAATCCAATTGAGAATTTCTGGTATGACTTAAAGATTGCTGTACACCAGCGGAACCCATCCAACTTGAAGGAGCTGGAGCTGTTTTGCCTTGAAGAATTAGCAAAAGATTCCAGTGGCGAGATGTGCCAAGTTTATAGAGACGTACCCAAAGCGACTTGCAGCTGTAATTGCTGCAAAATGTGGCTCTACAAAGTATTTCCTTTGGGGGGTGAATAGTTATGCACGTTCAAGTTTTCTGTTTTTTTTTGTCTTATTTTTTGTTTATTTCACAATAAAAGATATTTGGATCTTCAAAGTGGTAGCCATTTGGGGAAAATTAAATGATTCAAACCCCCCAAAAATACATTTTCATTCCAGGTTGTAAGGCAACAACATAGGAAAAATGCCAAGGGGGTGAATACTTTCGCAAGCTACTGTACTGGGTGTGCAGACTTAAGGGGTAGTTATGTGAGGGAACCACCAGTGGGCATGCTAGGCTTTTAAATAAAACAGAAGCCTTCTTAAACCCAATTCTTTGTCTCCCCTTCTCCTCGAAGTGTCCATTGTCCATTTCACACCGAAGTAGAGGGAAGATTCAACACTTGGAGGACAATGGAATTAAATCAACATATTTCACTACCGACAAAATTTGTATGTGTTTATTTAATTCCATTGTCCTGAAGGAACCAAACGTGTAAATAACATTATTACTCACAATTATATGTGGTTCGTTGAGAATTACAGTACCAGGTAGAAAGAAAAAACAGGAATACTTCAGCTTGAGAGCCAGTAAATGAATAAGCCTTGTTTTCAGACAAAACTACAGTTGTCCTCATCCTCTGTAGCCTTGGTTGAACTGTCAGTTGAGTGCGTATAGGATAGATGCTCACTCTCAGTACAGCCTGTTAGAGAAAGGCCAATTAAAAACTGCTTAGGGTTAATGTAGATTCAATTTGGTTTCAAAATCTAACCTCAACTAGGAAGGGAGAAAAAGAGAGAGGCAACTGCATGTTACACTCAAAGCGTGGGAAATGTCTTGTTGCGTGTCCCTAGTGAAAAGGGAAAACTGTGCTATCGCCTGACCTTGGTCTCCATGGGGTTTAGATGCTTTATCCTCTGTGGATCACAGAGATACCCAGAGAGACCAACTCATACGTTATATCTCTGTTAGGTCATTCAACTCATCATCAGGCACAAAAATATCCTCAAATAGGTTTTTATGACGTCTTACCCAATGCTTGTTTGTCACAGATACAGTATGTTCCATACACGCCTACAATCTGAGACGCAAGAACCTTCTACAACAGTCAACTCAATAACCTTTGTGTTTAATAATAAAAAAATATTTAAAAAAATAATTAATACAAATTCCTATATTAACTTGAACCTGTTAGATAACCCTATCTCAATCCCCTGGCTCAGTGTTAGATTAAGAGCAGCAGGAGCCTGGACTGCTGTGACCTCAGCAAAGCTTTGACTTGGCAACTCCTCTTTAAGATCAACTAACACTCTGATTGAGCCTCCACTTTCATGTTCTCTGCTATTCATCTATTCATCCCCTCCTCTCAACTCTGTACCAGCTTGTGAAATCAATTATGCGCTCCCCTCAGTGCATTCTGTTCCTTCTCTGAAACGAGGACACACACTTGATGAGGAACACAGAGATTTGCACAAAACCAGCGGCAGGTTATGTGTTGTTGTTCACCTATTCAACATCAATCTCAAAGTTTTTACCATGTCGCTCCATGTTTGAACTTAACTCATTTAGAACTTAGAAATAGAACTGTCTGGACTAATCAGCACCAAAAACATATTGATCCAGGGAATGCTACACAATAGGTCTTGTAAAAAAAAAATTAAAAAGGCCATATGTATGTGGAGAGGAAAATAAGGCTTTCTGTCTTCGCTAGCTACAGTACAGTACATCTCTATAATAGGGCTGATAACGAGAGACTACAGTACCTCAAGTGTTTTCAGGTCTCGCAGCCCAAAGTGTGAAAATAGTATTTTGCAATATGGTCTACTAATGTGCCAAATTCTGGCACACAGTTTATTTAGTTAAATATCTGTTAGATGTGTTCCTCTGTGTGAACTCCCCTTCTCCTTCTCCCAGCCAAACACTATAGATTACAATGAGGTCCATAGTCTACAGGGAATTTATAATTTTCACTGAGTGGGTGTTACTCAAGCATCACTCAGACTTCCATTCACCTTCCCATCTCCAAGACCACAAAAGTGGTCACCTCAGACTGAGCTATTTTCCATAATTGACTCAGGGTCATGTTTGGTTTGCTCATTTTTTTAGGATACACAGTCTTAGGGTACACAGCGTTGTGACTTTACTTTCATTAACCTGATGACTGTTATTTATCGAATCAACTAACCATGTTTAATTGTTACCCGATTAAATTAATCATGTAACAATTAACTCATTAAGAATTTGGGGCACCACGAGAGCTGTTGTTTAAAGAGTTACCATTTCCCGAATGAAACTCTAGAAGGTCCTTACCTATCGCATCCTTAAAACAGTCAATTTATTAAATCAAAACCGCTTATCATATCATAACTCTGAACAGTCGTAATCTCACGCATCTGCAAAAAAAAAAAGCGGGGTGGGCGAGCGAGAGAGAGGGAGTCTTCTCTGAACGGTTGATGTTGAGATGTGTCTGTTACTTGAACTCTGTGAAGCATTTATTTGGGCTGACATTTCTGAGGCTGGTAACTCCAATGAACTTATCCTCTGCAGCAGAGGTAACTGAGTCTTCCTTTCCTGTGGCGATCTTCATGAGAGCCAGTTTCGTCATGGCGCTTGATGGTTTTTGCAACTGCACTTTAAGAAACTTTCCCCCATTGACTGACCTTCACATCTTAAAGTAATGATGGACTGTCATTTCTCTTTGCTTATTTGAGCTGTTCTTGCCATAATATGGACTTGGTCTTTTACCAAATAGGGCTATCTTCTGTATACCACCCCTACCTTGTCACAACCCAACTGATTGGCTCAAAGCAGCGTACCACCCTGTATACCACTGCTGGCTTGCTTCTGAAGCTAAGCAGGGTTGGTCATGGTTAGTCCCTGGATGGGAGACCAGATCCTGCTGGAAGTGATGTTGGAGGGCCATTAGGATGCACTCTTTCCTCTGGCCTAAAATAATATATCAATGCCCCAGGGCAGTGATTGGGGACACTGCCCTGTGTAGTGTACTGTCTTTCAGATGGGATGTTAAAGGGCTCTCTGAGGTCATTAAAGATCCCATGGCACTTATCGTAAGAGTAGGGGTGTTAACCCCAATGTTCTGGCTAAATTCCCAATCTGGCCCTAAAACCATCACAGTCACCTAATAATCCCTAGTTTACAATTGGCTCATTCATCCCCCTCCTCTCACCTGTAACTATTCCCCAGGTCGTTGCTGTAAATGAGAATGTGTTCTCAGTCAACGTACCTGGTAACATAACGGATAAAAAAATAAATTTAAAAAAGGCATTAAGAGGAAAGAAATTCCACAAATGAACTTTTAAGAAGGCACACCTGTTAATTGAAGTGCATTCCTCGTGAAGCTGGTTAAGAGTGTGCAAAGAGTGTGACTACCTCGTGAAGCTGGTTAAGAGTGTGCAAAGCTGTCATCAAGGCAAAGGGTGGCGACTTTGAAGAATCAAATATAAAATATATTTAGATTTGTTTAACACTTTTTTGGTTACTACATTATTCCATATGTGCTATTCCATAGTTTTGCTCTCTTCACTATTATTGTAGAAAATAGTAAAAAATTAAGAAAATCCTTGAATGAGTATGTGTGTCCAAACTTTTGACTGGTACTGAACACACATTATATCTATGGAACAATGTCGATATAAATCTTACTGACAAATTGATCAAAGGTACAAATCAATCAGTGCCTAATGGCATCTATAAAATACTATGATAGAAAGGCTTTTATAATAGACCCATTTATAATTCTTTAGACTGGTGATGTCATTTCATGTGTGGTGGAAACTAATTTCTCTCAATGAGGATTCATTTATTTCTCTAAGGAGAGGAATGATAACTAATATATATATATTTATACACTGGCTTGTATATAGCTCCGGCTATAGTTGCATAATGGAAAAGAGAAATAGGCATTGTAATTCAAAAGCAAATCATTTCCGCAATTATTTTCTTCCACTTAAAAGCAGGCAAGTTCTCCAGAAAAGCTTTTGCAAATAAACCTCCTTTATGTAAGCAATGAGTGGTGCTGTGGGAAAATACATTTCATTTCCACTCTCTTCTGGCCTGTGATAGCGTTCTGGAGAAACAGGACAACTTCATAAGAATCCATTGAGGCCTGTTCTGTCTATCCCATGTCCTGGGTCAAGTCCAGTCCAGTTTGGAACAGTTTAGAAGTGTGGGTATGGCATTGGAGATAACAGTCTTGGCAATCCATTGGGTTTCATTACGATAGTCCCCATGATGACGCTTGTTCTGGGGCTTCATCTTACTCTGCTTTATCAGCCCCTCCTATAGTTGACCTTTGCTCCGTAGGAAGTGAAACGTTAGAGGGCCAGTCTAAGAGCCACACCAAGTAAACCAATGAGTCATAACAAAGCACTGAGATTACATAAGAATTGGTGTTCTGTATTATTTTTGGAGAAATGTCAACGTGAGATTAAACTCGCCTTCCTGTTTGGCCAAACACTCTGGTACAGCAGTCCTGTTGTTTTACATTTTTGGGGAAACCCGTAAAACCTAATAAAGTTGCTATATTGTTAAAGGCCAGGCACAAAAGGGTAAAATGACATTTTTGCATCTTATATATTTTGAGATTTTGGTCCATCTATTTTGGTCCATCTACAACTTGATGTATATGTATATTTAATGTATCATACTACTGTCATCAAAATGGCATTAATTATAACCACTTTTAAATGGACATATATCCATAATTTCAAAGCTCATTTCATAGAGATTGTTACAAACTGGACTATATGTAGTAAATGACTTTGACGAGATGGTGATTGGGGGGTCAAAATAGGCATTTGGCGATTGGTAAGCTAAATTCAGTGTAACTGTCTTTAACTGCCATTTCCCTAAAGTCAGACTCTTTCCAAACGGCACCTCATGGGATATGCAAAAAAAGGGGAAAGGGGTCTCACTTTAGAGCAATTATAGCTGGGCAACTTGTTCTTTCTTCAGAGCTCTGGGAAGTGAGGTGATTTTCTAAATAGTTATATAGTTCTATAAATATACACGCAGATGTTCTGCCTGCCCTTTGTTGTGTGATTGCGATTGAACCAAGATTTAAGTCACATTTCAACCAAACTACAATCAGTAAAGCTGTAATAAAACATATGATGACCTCATTCACATGATGTAACCAATGTTTAGATCCACTGCCGATACTAAAGTTATTGAATCTTCATCTTCATTTAAACTAAAGTAAAAATGTAATAAAAAAGTAACACAATAAAATAACAATAATGAGGCTATTTACAGGTGGTGGGGATACAGGTTAGTCGAGGTAATTTGTACATGCAGGTAGGGGTGAAGTGACAATGCATAGATAATAAATAACGAGTACCAGCAGTGTACTAAACAAATGGGGGGTGGTCAATGTAATAGCCCGATGGCCATTTTGATTAATTGTTCAACAGTTATATGGCTTGGGGTTAGAAGCTGTTATTAAGGAGCCTTTTGGTCCTAGACTTGGTGCTCCGGTACTGCTTGCCGTGCGGTAGTAAAGAAAACAGTCTATGACTTGGGTGACTGGAGCAGTTGCCATACCAGACGCTGATGCAACTGGTCAGGATGCTCTCGATGGTGCAGCTGTAGAACGTTTTGAAGATCTGGGGACCCATGCCAAATCTTTTCAGACTCCTGAGGGGGAAAAGGCATTGTTGTGCCCTTTTCATGACTTTCTAGGTGTGTTTGGAACATGATAGTTTGTTGGTGATGAGGAAACCAAGGAACTTGAATCTCTCGACCTGCTCCATTGATGTTATTGAGGGCCTGTTCGGGCCCACCTTTTCCTGTAGTCCAGGATCCAGTTGCAGAGGGAGGTGTTTAGTCCCAGGGTCCTTAGCTTAGTGATAAGCTTTGTGGGCACAATGGTGTTGAACGATGAGCTGTAGTCAATGAATAGCATTATCACATAGGTGTTTCTTTTGTCCAGGTGGGAAAGGGCAATGTGGAGTGTGATTGAGATTGCATCATCTGTGGATTTGTTGGGGCCGTATGCGAATTGGAGTGGATCTAGGGTTTCTTTTCAATGCACTTCATGGCTACGGGGCGGTAGTCATTTAAGCAGGTTACCTTCGCTTTCTTGGGCACAGGGATTTAGCTTTTCTGGTAGGCTCACGTCACTGGGCAGGCCCTGTGCAAGCCCTGCCACATCCGATGAACGTCAGAGCCGGTGTTTTAGATTTCAATAATCCTGTATTGACGCTTTGCCTGTTTGATGGTTCATCCGAGGTCATAGCGGGATTTCTTATAAGTGACCAGATTAGTGTCCCGCTCCTTGAAAGCGGCAGCTCTGGCCGTTAGCTTGATGCGGATGTTGCCTCTAATCCATGGCTTCTGGTTGGGATATGCACGTACTGTCACTGTGGGGACAACGTCGTCGATGCACTTATTGATGAAGCTGGTGACTGAGGTGGTATTCTCCTCGATGCCATTGGATGAATCCCGGAACATATTCCAGTCTGTTCTAGCAAAACAGTCCTATAGTGTAGCATACACGTCATCTGACTACTTCTGTATTGAGCGAGTCACTGGTACTTCCTGCTATAGTTTTTGTTGGTAATCACAAACCAGGAGGATAGATTTATGGTCAGATTTGCCAAATGGAAGGCGAGGGAGAGCTTTGTATACATTTTGTGTGTGTGTAGTAAAAGTGGTCGAGAGTTATTTTTCCTCTGGTTGCACATGTGACATGCTGGTAAAGATTAGGTCAAACGGATCTAAGTTTGCCTGCATTAAAGTTCTGATCTTGGTTTGTCTGGGACAGGAACGGGCACCTTCTTCCTCCTATCCAGGGTACAGGTCTCTGTTTTCTTTGTGCTTTTATTGTTATTTCACCTTTATTTAACCAGGTGGCAAGTTGAGAACAAGTTCTCATTTACAATTGCGACCTGTGCTTTCCAAATATCCATCCCTGTCAAGCAGCCTAGTCTATATAGTATGGCTGTAAATCACGTTCCATCACCCAGAGAATGAGATTGTTCTACACAAAAAAAGGTTCCAAAAGGGTTCTTTGGCTGTCTCCATAGGAGAACCCTTTTTGGTTCCTGGTAAAAATGTTTTTGGTTTCAGGTAAAAATCATTTGGGGTTCCATGTAGAAAAGGTTCTACATGGAACCCAAATTGGTTCTATTTCGAACAACAAGGATTCTTCAAAGGGTTCTCCTATGGGGTCAGCTTGTAGGTTCTAGATCGCACCTTTTTTTTCTAAGAGTGTAGTTCCTAACTTGGATTCTATTCAGAGATGCTCTTTAGTTTCCAGCAAACACAAATGAAGTGTATTTAAATATATATATATATATATCTTCTTCACACAGTAGAATGATCAGACTGAACTTAATGGAACATTTTCATGAGTGTCATGTGTGTAATTGCAGTTTTCCATGCTTGTTCACCATTTTGTTCCTGAACTTTCTTTACGAAATGCAATGTTCTTCTGAGAGGACTCCTCACATTAGGAGATTATGTGTATTACACATACACATCATAAATGTCATGGTACGTAAAATGGTACTGATTTACTGAATTATTGAAAAATGTCAATGCAACTAGACGTTAAAAGTGTTGACACACCTACTCATTCAAGGTTTTTCTTTGTGTTTTACTATTTTCTATATTGTTGAGAGAATGCCAATAGTGTGCAAAGCTGTCATCAAGGCAAAGGGTGGCTACTTTGAAGAATCTCAAATATATTTGATTTGTTCCAAAAAATTTGGTTACTACATGATTCCATATATTGACTACAACTACAGTATACTGTATATTGGCAACTAAACCTGTCAAATTCCAGCACCATGATCCAACCAATCATGCTTACGCCAGTCATGGTACAGTTGAAGTTAAACATACACTTAGGTCGGAGTCATTAAAAAGTGTTTTTCAACCACTCCACAAATGTCTTGTTAATTATCAAACTATAGTTTTGGCAAGTCGGTTAGGACATCTACGTTGTGCATGACACAAGTTATTTGTCCAACAATTGTTTACAAACAGATTATTTCACTTATAATTCACTGTATCACAATTCCAGTGGGTCAGAAGTTTACATACACTAAGTTGACTGTGCCTTTAAACCTGCTTGGAAAATTCCAGAAAATTATGTCATGGCTTTAGAAACTTATGATAGGCTAATTGACATAATTTGAGTCAATTGGAGGTGTACCTGTGGATGTATTTCAAGGCCTACCTTCAAACTCAGGCTGGACATCATGGGAAATTCAAAAGAAATCCACCAAAAACAGTTCTAGACCTCCAAGTCTGGTTCATCCTTGGGAGCAATTTCCAAACACCTGAAGGTACCACGTTCATCTGTACAAACAATAGTATGTAAGTATAAACACCATGGGACCACGCAGCCGTCATACCGCTCAGGAAGGAGACACATTCTGTCTCCTAGACTTGAACGTACTTTGGTGCGAAAAGTGTAAATCAATCCCAGAACAACAGCAAAGGACCTTGTGAAGATGCTGGAGGAAACATTTACAAAAGTATCTCTATCCACAGTAAAACAAGTCCTATTTCGACATAACCTGAAAGTCCGCTCAGCAAAGGAAGAAGCCACTGTTCCAAAACTGCTATAAAAAAAGCCAGACTAAAGTTTGCAACTGCACATGGGGAAAAAGATCATACTTTTTGGAGAAATGTCCTCTGGTCTGATGAAACAAAAATAGAACTGTTTGACCATCGTTATTTTTGGATGAAAAAGGGGGAGGCTTGCAAGCCGAAGGACTGGTGCACTTCACAAAATAGATGGCATCGTGAGGATATAAAACGATGTGGATATATTGAAGCAATGTCACGGTCGTCATAAAGAGGAGACCAAGGCGCAGCGTGGTAAGCGAACATAACTCTTTAGTTCGGTTCAGTGTTCTCTCTTTAATTAAACAAAACTAAACGTGAAGCAATATGGCTAGTGCAGAACAGGCAACTAAACATAGTTTGTGGGTTGTTATTCTATCCAAGGCATATGGCTACCTAAATATGGTCCCCAATCAGAGACAACGATAAACAGCTGCCTCTGATTGGTTCTCAATCTAGGCAACCATAGACATATAAACACCTAGACTACATCAAATCCATAAACATACAAAACCCCCTAGACAATACAAAAACTACACAAACCACCATTTTCACACCCTGACCTAACCAAATAATAAAGAAAACAAAGATAACTAAGGTCAGGGCGTGACAAGCAACATCTCAAGACATCAGTCAAGAAGTTAAAGCTTGGTCGCAAATGGGTCTTCCAAATGGACAATGACCCCAAGCATACTTCCAAAGTTGTGGCAAAATGGCTTAAGGACAACAAAGTCAAGGTATTGGAGTGGCCATCACAAAGCCCTGACCTCAGTCCTATAGAAAATTTGTGAGCAAGGAGGCATACACACCTGACTCAGTTACACCAGCTCTGTCAAGAGGAATGGGACAAAGTGCGCAAAATTCAAAAACACTTTTTAGAAATATGTAACTTTCACACATTAACAAGTCCAATACAGCAAATGAAAGATTAACATCTTGTTAATCTACCCACCATGTCCGATTTCAAAAATGCTTTACAGCGAAAGCACAACATATGATTATGTTAGATCACCGGCAAGTCGAAAAAACATGCAGCCATTTTTCCAGCCAAAGATAGGAGTCACAAAAAGCAGAAATATAGATCAAATTAATCACTAACCTTTGATGATCTTCATCAGATGACACTCATAGAACATCATGTTACACAATACATGTATGTTTTGTTCGATAATGTGATTTTATATGCAAAAATCTTCTAAAACATCCGGTGATTTTGCAAAAATACTAATAATAAATATTGATAAAAGATACTAGTGTTATTCAACAAATTAAAGATAGATTTCTCCTTAATGCAACCGCTGTGTCAGATTTCCATTTTTTTTACAGAAAAGGCATAATCTGAGAACGGCGCTAAGAATCCAAAACAACCAGAGGAATAGCCACCATTTTGAAATCAACAAAGTTAGAAACAACAGCATAAATATTCACATACCTTTGATAATCTTCATCAGAAGGCACTCCCAGGAATCCCAGTTCGGCAATAAATTACTGATTTGTTCCATAAAGTTCCATCATTTATGTCCAAATAGCCACTTGTTGTTAGCGTGTTCAGCCCAGTAATCCATATTCATGAGGCACGAGCATTTCATCCAGACAAAAACTCAAAGCTTCGTTAGTCCTTTAGAAACATGTCAAATGATGTATGGAATCAATCGTTAGGATGTTTTTAACATAAAACATCAATAATGTTCCAACCGGAGAATTCCTTTGTCTTCAGAAAGGCACTGGAACGAGACGTAACTCTGATGGGAGCGCGCGTCATGAGACCAAGGCTCTCTGCCAGACCACTGACTCAAACCGTTCTCATGAGTTCCACCTTTAGAGTAGATTCCTCATTCAAGTTTCAAAATACGGTTGACATCTAGTGGAAGCCCTAGGAAGTACAGCTTCATCCATATCTCAATGTGTACTCGGTAGGCCAAGCTTTGAAAAAATCCAAACCTCAGATGTCCCACTTCCTGGTTGGAATTTTCTCAGGTTTCGCCTGCCATATGAGTTCTGTTCATTCAAACAGTTTTAGAAGCTTCGGAGTGTTTTCTATCCAATACTAATAATAATATGCATATATTAGCATTTGGGACAGAGTAGGAGGCATTTCACTCTGGGCACGCTATTCATCCAAAAGTGAAAATGATGCTCCCTATCCCAAAAAGGTTTCAAAGAATTTTAATGCAATGCTACCAAATACAAATTGAGTGTATGTAAACATCTGACCTACTGGGAATGTGATGAATGAAATAAAAGCTGAAATAACTCATTCTCTCTACTATTATTCTGACATTTCACATTCTTAAAATAAAGTGGTGATCCTAACTGACCTAAAACAGGGAATTTTTTCTAAGGAATAAATGTCAGGAATGATGAAAAAATAATGAATTTGGCTAAGGTGTATGTAAACTTCTGACTTCCACTGTAATTGTGTGAGATGTTGTCACAAGTTACATTGCATTAGCTTCATCAGTCCAGTGTTTTTAGATGAATGATTACATCACTGCGAATATACACAGTTTATTAAATGCAGGCTTGTTTCACAATCTATCCAAGATAAATGGGAAATACCTAAACTCTCAGACAAGCACGTTTTTGAGAAGTCCCACTGTTATCATTGTTATGATTTTGCTTTATAGTGATTGATATACAGCAAGTATTACTCTGTACCACCATTAGCGAGTAGACCTTATTTAGTGTTGTTGGTGTAGCTACATTCTTTACCAGTGTGGTGAACTTTCACATGACAATCAGCTTGAGTTGGCATGGGTATGTGAGCCAGTCTTTTTCGTGTTACTGTACATTAGTAACCAATGTTATCAGCTATATAGGAATGGTAACTTCACATCCCATTGTTCAGGGTTCAAGTCCAAACCTCAGTCTACTGAGACTTGCTAGTGCCAAAGAAAGTTGGAGAGCGTGGGTGTGCACTCTATGTCTGTGCCTACCATTACTCGTCAATGGGGAAATGCAATCATTGTTCACCATGCTTGATTACAGCATGGTCAGATACATTTGTCACTCTGACTAATCAACACAATGTTGAAAACAATTCAACATGAAACTACTTCAATAGCAACTTTTAACATGAGGTCCGGATCTCTCTTGTAAGGAGATAAGTGTAGGTCTTTTTGGATAAACATGAATGGCTCCAACTACCATATAAATTACCAGGTTTGGTCGTTCATTTTTTTTCCCTCAACAGCTGTAGACAGGATATCTGTGACTGAACCTTTCCTATTTATAGCTAATGATGTTTGCTTTGTGTGATGGTTGAGAAAGCCATGCATGCATTGCTCACATAGATAATGTTTATCGGAAACATGTTTTTCCAGCTCCGCTGGAGTTCATGCCAGTACTAGGACCCCCTACTTGCAGTCTATACCTAAAGTTGAATTCACTTCCATGTTTTGCTAATTGAGAAAGATAATCGAAAGTAATCTTGATTTGAGTGTTTAATAGGCTGTTAAAAGCCTGCTTAATTACTTGACACATTTCTCTTTCACCACCTGATCAATGGTTCAGTTCAGTGCAACTTTGTTTTACCTTTGTAAATTTAAGCATCTGGTTCCAGATTTGTGGTTAGGGACTAACCTCTACTTCCAGCCATCCCAGTTCTACCAGACCACTTCTCATCCAGCTGACCCTGACTTTTCTTCCTGCAGTTGCAGACCTCCATTTCATTGGCTTATGCTCTTGGCACTGAGCCAATAGCTACTATGTATATAAACCCCTCAAGAGTGCTGAAAGACAAAGTCAAAAAGAAAAAGGGAATCTTACGGTGGTGGACTCACTCAACAACACATCAAAAGAAAAACAGAAAATGTGTAGAGGATTAGCTGCATTACCCCAATCATGTCTGGAAAGGTGAGATACCAAAAGCAATATGCTCTTCTGCTCTCTGAAAGGGTAATCTCTCCTACTGTAGCTTGCCTGAAATAACCCCAGAGATATCACATCACAAGTTTCTGAGGCTGATTTCTTAGTCGGAAAATGTTTGGTCTGTAATTAAAATCAGATTTCTTTATTCATAGTTCATTTTTCATGCTGAAGTCATTGACATATGCTGCATGGTAATGAAGTTAATTGTGAATATAGTTCTTCATTAAATAATTTTTCTACTTTTTGCAAAACATGTACGATAAATGGAAACTTGATTAAATACTCTTTCAAAATCTTTCAACTGTCCAAAAAGTTGAAAGGTTCCAGTTGCAGAGATAAAGGTATTGTTCCACGATCTGATAAGATCTTAATGGTTTAATGTTAGCATCTTGCTGACTGTATTCCACTACTGCAGTCCAGACTCAGCAATTTCTTCCACCTGCAAGACAGGAAGATTTTGCCAAACTTAAAAGCAAAAAAGAGGTACAGTTTATGCTCTTTGTCATCCTCTGGTGATTAACTTATTAAGAAGCAGATTAGGCCAAAAAAAGCAAAGAGAAATCAGTATGATATTTCTGGCACAAGGGAGGATTGATACATACCAGTATCATGCATACATGATTTCTAACTTATATATTGAGTTATGCATATTCATTTATTAAATCAAACTATTACTCGGAGCAGTATTTTTTGATAAAGGATGTTCATAAATAATTGGCAAATAAAGCAATAGAACTCATTGGCTGTTTTTCCAATATGCATTTGCTGAAAACTGCTCATCACTCAAAGCAATTAGACAACGGCTACCAGTTGATCAGAAATCCTGGATTTAAGATATATTTTATTTTCATAGGGGATTTAACACCATTACTTAAAATTACACATCATTACTTGGAGATTTTTAAATGTTCATCTGCTTTATGGGTTATCCTGATTTATTATGACATAGCCCTAAACTCTTGGTCAACCTCTCAATTGCAGCCCTGGTTAGAATGGATATTCTGTAGAAACTAATGGAAACACGCGGCCTAGTTATTTGAGTGTCATCCCCGGCCAGGAACAACCAGGTCTATTCTGTTAACAAGAAGCTGCACGTATGTATGCATGTGTGGCTGTTGTTTTAGTTGAGCCCATCTCCTGATCGCTGACTATAGGGATAGATGAAAGTAATAAAGAGGAATCAACTACCTGCTGTTCACCATATTATTAATTATTGATCAGACTTTGTCTCGTTTTGTTTTCTCTTGCCATTTTTGGTAATACATGAGTGAGGTGAGCTCTAAGTAATGATAAACTTGGTTATTCTATTCAAAGTCTCATTGATTTACTCACTAAACTGTCCTCTTTGTATTAAATCATTTTGATGATTGCGTTTTTGGAAATAGCAGTGAAATTGTTAGTGTGTCATTGTGTCCACAAAGTATTGTGTCCAGCCTCTTTTCTCTTTTTTTTTTACTTTTCGTTTAGTTAGAGATGTTTAAAAGTGGGTATTTTGATAATTAGAAATTACGGTTAACAGATTTAGTTGATCGATGATTAAAAGGAAAAGGAAAAACCATGTTAGAAAAAATTAAGTTTTATCCCTTTTAAATGTAAATTATTACACGGGTCATTATGGTGTACTGACACTGTGCCATTGAAAACAAAGGTTACATCACATGATCTCTAATGGGCCTGATTCATCTGAGGTGGGGTTGTGTTATCCTGGGTCTAAACTAAGGCAGTGTCGATCATGAAATTCTGTCAGACGGTGATTGTCAAGCAAATAACTTCAAGTCTCACTGTAATTGACCATTAATTAACAAACACATTTAGTATCTCCTGGCTTCCACTAATTCATACCTTTGGAACATCTACATTTTTAAAAGTATAATAAGTCCATGTAATATAGCCTACGCATCACAATAAATCCATTATTGATTTTAGGCATGTCTAAAGAAACATGATATGAAAGAAATGTAGTATATTTCAGAAGAACAGAATAGCATACTCTGAGTTGAACAGAATAGCATACTGTGCTTATGTTAGGCCCTGATCTGGCTATGCCATTATGGCTGTGGGCTACACTAGTTCATTTAGCTGACAAGATTTGCTTAGAATTCTGTGGCATTATTTGTTATTAATTTATAGTATGAAGAATACAATTGAACATAGCTGAGTAAAATACAAAGGATATGGCAGTTGTGGCCTTGGGCTGAATATAATATCTATAATTCCCTTCTCCTGGCCGGGCACTCCGAAGCATCTCTCACTCATATCGCTCTCCGTCACGTGATCGGGTCTTTCTCACAGGCTACAAGTGAAGACAGACACATCGGGGACACAACTGCATGCCTCCGTATCCAATTCCGAGGCGCATATTGAAGATATTGGAAGAACTGTCCACATTTACTTTTTGTCAGCCAACAAGATGAGTAGGCCTAACGAACAGCAAAAGCACTAGCACTAGTCTATGTCAATCTACTAACCCCCATAGTAAAAAAGCTGATGCAACCAATCAGAATGTTTAGCTTCAAATGTTGATAAACTATTAGACTATTTCTTCACATTATAAGGAGAATGTTCCATTAGCAGAAAAACACCATTCTCAAAAGTGAGCGCATATGCGATTATGCATGTAATGCTTTTATTATAAAGGTGCATTTTTATGGTTAATATTATCTTCCCCAAACTTGAAACTCACATGCTGCATATTTATGCCAGTTAGGCTCTACACGCTTTGTAAAGTGGATTAACCTGTTTACTTTTAAGAAGTTATTTGGCCACTTTAGTTGTGATATAAACTGTATCATAACATACAGTACCAGTCAAAAGTTTGGACACAGCTACTCATTCAAGGGTTTTTCTTTATTTTTACTATTTTCTACATTGTAGAATAATAGTGAAAACATGAAATAACACATATGGAATCAAGTAGTAACCAAGAAAGTGCTAAACAAATCAAAATATATTTTATATTTGAGATTCTTCAAAGTAGCCACACTTTGCCCCGATGACAGCTTTGCACACTCTTGGCATTCTCTCAACCAGCTTCATAAGGAATGCTGTTCCAACAGTCTTGAAGGAGTTCCCACATATGCTGAGCACTTGTTGGCTGCTTTTCCTTCACTCTGCGGTCCAACTCATCCCAAACCATCTCAATTGGGTTGGGGTCGGGTGATTGTTGAGGCCTGGTCATCTGATGCATCTTGGTCAAATAGCCCTTACACAGCCTGGAGGTCTGTTTTGGGTCATTGTCAAAACAAATGATAGTCCCACTAAGTGCAAACAAGATGAGATGTGTCTGTTACTTGAACTCTGTGAAGCATTTATTTGTGCTTCAATATGAGGTGAAGTTTACTCTAATGAACTTGCCCTCTGCAGCAGAGGTAGCTCTGGGTCTTCCTTACCTGTAACGGTTCTCATGAGAGCCAGTTTCATCATAGAACTTGATCATTTTTGCGACTGCACATGAAGAAACTTTCAAAGTTCTTGACATTTTCAGGATTTACTGACCTTCATGTCTTGAATTAATGATGGACTGACGTTTATCTTTGCTTATTTGAGCTGTTCTTGCCATAATATGGACTTGCTATTTTACCAAATAGGGACATCTTCTTTGAAGAATATAAAATATATTTAGATTTGTTTAACTCTTTTTTTGGTTACTATAAGATTACTATATGATACTATATGATGTGTTATTTCATTGTTTTGATGTCTTCACTATTATTCTACAATGTAGGAAATAGTAAAAATAAAGAAAAACCCTTGAATGAGTTTCCTATTCCTGTTTCATTTTCATGCCAGCCAGATAGGTTATACTCCTGTTTTAAAGAAAAACAATGTGCCTAATATTAGGAAAGTCGAGAAATAAATATGGTAGACCTAGCCTATAAAATAATGTAACATTTAGGGAACAATGTTTTTTAAATTAATCAAATGGTTAGCAGGAGAGGCCAAGTGGACAATCCTGGCCTACAAAACAAAGATTTATGTCGCGCAGATGAGAGCCAAGGGAACCGAACCACACAGGGTTGTAACACCTAAGGAAGAAACTCTTTCCCAGTGTTTTTGCCATTCATGCTCTCCCCATTGAGTAGAATATATCACAGTGACATCTAGATGGCTACCAATATTAGTTATTCTTGTGTAGTATGCTGTCCTACTTGAAATACTGTATACTCCTGGGAGGGGAAAATCCGCCACGTTACTAGATTCCATCGCCGACACTGTGTTAGGCCACAGCTGACCAGTGGCACTGCACAGGTCGGCAGGCACCTCGATACAATACGGTGCACAGGTCATTCGCATCAGCTTTAGTATGGCCCATAACACAGATTATGTGTAAAATGCATCCCGTCAATCCCCAAAAATATGAGTCAACTGCTAGAAACAAGCAATTTTCTCTGTATTAATGGTGGAAACATAACGGTCACGAATCTGTGCTCAGTATTCTCTATTGCACTCAGAGTGACAGCGATGTTTTTCTAGTTCACGCAGCTAGATATCTACAAGAATTTAGAGCAGACCAAAATGGCTTTTGTCAACTTGAGGTAGGTAGCTAGCAAACATTAGCCAGCTATCTAGCTAGGCTAGCTACGGAAATATGCAGTAATTCAACATTGGCTAGCAATTTTATTTTATTTAAACTTTATTTAACCAGGAAGGGCTCATTGAGATGTAAAACCTCTTTTTCAGGAGCGTCCTGGCCAAGATTGGCAGCACCAAGTCATTATATTACAGACAAAAAACATGAAAAACTACAAGTAATCTAGTAAAAACCATAGAATTCACAAGAGTATAACAAAATCAAAAACAGCCAATTAAAAACATTGACAGGGCAGGGAATCAGTCTCAAGATCATTCATCAGTGATTTAAAAAGATCAATCGGGACAAGTTCTTCCAGTTTAAAACTATTTTGTAAGGCATTCCAAGACGATGGCGCAGAGTACATAAAAGCCCTTTCACCAAATTCAGTTCGGACATTTGGAACAGTTGGCAGGATAAAGTCCAGAGAACGAAGAGAGTACCCACCACATTTCTGAACAATAAAAATGCCCAAACAAAAAGGTAGTAAACCCAAAATGGCTTTGTAAATAAAAGTAAATACTGCGTTCATGTTTGTGTGTGTGAGGGCTGTCTGAGTCATTTAAAAAAATTACAGCATCCTCCTTAATGCCCTTATTTGTTTATAAATCTGCTTATGAACAAGGCAAGATACCTACCCGGCAGCTGCTGGAAATATTATTCCACTTCACAGCTGCTTCAAGATTATATTTATTAAAAACCCTGAGCTTCATGTCTCACCCAACAGCATGAAGATGGCACCTGAAATGGATCATTTGAATCTACAGTAGGCATAAGCTATTATTGTTTTAAAAAAGTATTTTTAAAAGTACAGTATATCAGAGTAATTTTTACAGGAGGCTTCCTAATTACAGTTAATAACAGTATTTTTCTGCATTTTACCCATAATGCAGTGCAATCTATGCTGTAGAACACATGAACGGTATACAAAGCATCTTACAGTGTTTTACTGTTGAAATGACAGAAAAGTCTTACAGTGTACTGTAGGTCTTCTGCTCTGTTGGTGATTGCTTTTCAACTTTACGAACTTCATTGATTGGTTATAGCTATCTGTGCTCACTTGGTATTCCTGACTACAATCTGCATTAGCCAAAGCCATTAGCCAAAGCCACTATGGTCATTACACTGTTCTAACTCCTGAATGTGTGTCATTAAAAAAATGACAGCATCCTCCTTAATGCCCTTACTTCCTCATGTGTTTTCTTTCTCAGGGCTAAAGAGATCAAGTCTAAGTTGGGGGTTCTCCTCCAGAAGCCTGAGAATGGCATTGACCTGATTATCCCCTACCCCGAGAAACCAGAGAAGAAGCCAGAGAAGCTTCAGAAGTGAGTAGTGTAACTTTCTCCTTCCCTCAGACAGCCCTCACATACACAAACATTAACACATACTCTCTCTCTCGCACACACTCCCACACACACTCCCGCAAACACCTTAGAACAGCATGGCTACAGAGTGCATCAGTTACATCCCTGTGGTCCTCAAAGGAAGGAAACATATAGAAACTACTCTGCTTCAAACAGTATCAATTGACATTGGTGAATGTGACTTCTGAAGGTAATTGTGGGTGAATACATATGCACGCACCACTTTTCTGCTTTTAATTCTTATTTATTTTTTGAAACAAGTTATTTGTTTCATTTCACCAATTTGGACTATTTTGTGTGTGTCCATCACATGAAATCCAAATCCAAAATCAATTTAATTTACAGTTTGTAATGCAACAAAATAGAAACATGCAAAGGGGGATGAATACTTTTTCAAGGCACTGTATGTAAACATCATTATTAAAGTGCCATTAATAAAGTGACTGTGATCCATTCATTAGAGTGGCCAAAGATTTGAAGTCTGTATGTAAGCAGCAGCCTCTCTGTGTTGGCTGTTTAACAGTCTGATGGCCTTGAGATGGAAGCTATTTTTCAGTCTCTCGTTCCCAGCTTTAATGCACCTGTACTGACCTCGACTTCTGGATGGTAGCAGGGTGAACAGGCAGTGGCTCGGGTGGTTGTTGTCGTTGATTATCTTTTTGGCCTCCCTGTGACATCGGGGAGGGCAGGTAGTTTGCCCCCGGTGGGGCGTTGTGCAGACAGCATCACCTATTGGAGAACCCTGCAGTTGCGGACAGTGCAATTGCAGTACCAGGCGGTGGTACAGCCTGACAGGATGCTGTCAATTGTGCATCTGTAAAATTTTGTGAGGGTTTTAGGTGCCAAGCCAAATTTCTTCAGCCTCCTTCATTACACTGTCTGTGTGGGTGGACCATTTCAGTTTGTCAGTGATGTGTACGCCGAGGAACTTAAAACTTTCCACCTTCTCCACTGCTGTCCTTCGATAGGAGGGTGCTCCCCCTGCTGTTTCCTGAAGTCCCACAATCATCTCCTTTGTTTTGTTGACGTTGAGTGAGAGGTTGCTATTCTGACACCACACTCTGAGTGCCCTAACCTCCTCCCTATAGGCTGTCTCATCGTTGTTGGTGATCAAGCCTACTACTGTTGTGTCATCTGCAAACTTGATGATCGAGTTGGAGGTGTGCATGGCCATGCAGTCATGGGTAAACAAGAAGTACAGGAGGAGGCTGAGCAAGCACAGTTGTGGGGTGTTGAGGATCAGAGAAGTGGAGATGTTTTATCCTACCTTCACCACCGGGGGGCGGTGCGTCAACTCAAATCAAATTTTATTTTTCACATACACATGGTTAGCAGATGTTAATGCGAGTGTAGTGAAATACTTGTGCTTCTAGTTCCGACAATGCAGTAATAACCAACGACTAATCTAACCTAACAATTTCACAACAACTACCTTATACACACAAGTGTAAAGGAATGAAGAATATGTACATAAAAATATATGAATGAGTGATGGTACAGAACAGCATAGGCAAGATGCAGTAGATAGGTATCGGGTACAGTATGTACATATGAGATGAGTAATGTAGGGTATGTAAACATTATATGAAGTGGCATTGTTTAAAGTGGTTAGTGATAAAAAAAATATCAATTTTTACAATATGAAAGTGGCTGGAGTTGAGTCAGTATGTTGGCAGCAGCCGCTCAATGTTAGTGGTGGCTGTTTAACAGTCTGATGGCCTTGAGATAGAAGCTGTTTTTCAGTCTCTCGGTCCCTGCTTTGATGCACCTGTACTGACCTCGCCTTCGGGATGATAGCGGGGTGAACAGGCAGTCGCTCGGGTGGTTGTTGTCCTTGATGATCTTTATGGCCTTCCTGTGACATTGGGTGGTGTAGGTGTCCTGGAGGGCAGGTAGTTTGCCCCTGGTGATGCGTTGTGCAGACCTCACTACCCTCTGGAGAGTCGTACGGTTGTGGGCGGAGCAGTTGCCATACCAGGCGGTGATACAACCCGACAGGATGCTCTCGATTGTGCATCTGTAAAAGTTTGTGAGTGCTTTTGGTGACAAGACGAATTTCTTCAGCCTCCTGAGGTGGATGAGGCGCTGCTGCGCCTTCTTCACCACGCTGTCTGTGTCATTGGACCAATACAGTTTGTCCGTGATGTGTTCACCGAGGAACTTAAAACAAACTACGCTCTCCACTACTGTCCCGTCAATGTGGATAGGGGGGTGCTCCCTCTGCTGTTTCCTGAAATCCACGATTATCTCCTTTGTTTTGTTGACGTTGAGTGTGAGGTTATTATCCTGACACCACACAACGAGGGCCCTCACCTCCTCCCTTTAGGCCGTCTCGTCGTTGTTGGGAATCAAGCCTACCACTGTAGTGTCGTCTGCAAACTTGATGATTGAGTTGGAGGCGTGCATGGCCATGCAGTCGTGGGTGAACAGGGAGTACAGTAGAGGGCTCAGAATGCACCCTTGTGGGGCCCCAGTGTTGAGGATCAGCGGGGTGGAAATGTTGTTACCTACACTCACCACCTGGGGGCGGCCAGTCAGGAAGTACCCAGTTGCACAGGACGGGGTCGAGACCCAGGGTCTTGAGCTTGATGACAAGTTTGGAGGGTACTATGGTGTTAAATGCTGAGCTGTAGTCTGTCTGGGAGATAGACATCCTGGTCCGCGACGGGGCTGGTTTTCTTTTAGTTATCCGTGATTGACTGTAGACACTGCCACATACCTCTGTGTGTGAGCTGTTGAATTGCGACTCGACTTTGTCTCTATACTGACGCTTAGCTTGTTTGATTGCCTTGTGGAGGGAATAGCTACACTGTTTGTATTCGGTCATGTTTCCGGTCACCTTGCTATGATTAAAAGCAGTGGTTTGCGCATTCAGTTTCGCACGAATGCTGCCATCAATACATGGTTTCTGGTTTGGAAATGTTTTAATAGTTGCTGTGGGTACGACATCGCCGATGCACTTGCTAATAAACTTGCTCACTGAATTAGTGTATTCGTCAATGTTGTTGTTTGACGCAATGTGGAACATATCCAAGTCCACGTGATCAAAGCAATCTTGAAGTGTGGAATCAGATTGGTCGGACCAGCGTTGAACAGACCTGAGGATGGGAGCTTCCTGTTTTAGTTTTTTTCTATAGGCTGGAAGCAACAAAATGGAGTCGTGGTCAGCTTTTCGGAAAGGAGGGCGGGGTAAGGCCTTATATGCGTCGCGGAAGTTAGAATAACAATGATCCAGGGTTTTACAAGCCCTGGTTGCACAATCGATATGCTGATAGAAATTAGGGAGTCTTGTTTTCATCTACCTTCATCTACCTTTAGCCTTGTTAAAATACCCAGCTACAATGAATGCAGCCTCAGGATATGTGGTTTCCAGTTTACATAGTCAAATTAAGTTCGTTCAGGGCCATCCATGTGTCTGCTTGGGGGGGAATATATGTGGCTGTGATTATAATCGAAGATAATAATCTTGGTAGATAATGCGGTCAACATTTGATTGTGAGGAATACCAAGTCAGGTGAACAGAAGGACTTGAGTTCCTGTATGATGTTATGATCACACCACGTCTCGTTAATCATAAGGCCAACCTCCCCACCCTTCTTCTTACCAGAAAGATGCTTATTTTTGTCGGTGCGATGTGTGAAGAAAGCAGCTGGCTGTACCGACTTCGATAGCGTGTCTTGAGTGAGCAATGTTTCTGTGAAGCAAAGCACGTTACAGTCTCTTATGTCTCTCTGGAATGCTACCCTTGCTCGGATTTCATCTACCTTGTTGTCAAGAGCCTGGACATTGGCGAGTAGTATGCTCGGAAGCGGTGGGCGATATGCCCGTCTCCGGAGCCTGACCAGAAGACCGCTTGGTCTGCCCCTTTTATGGCGTCTTTTTTTTGGTTTGCCGGCTGGGATCCAATCCATTGTCCTGGGTGGTGGGTAAAACAGAGGATCTGCTTCGGGAAAGTCGTATTCCTGATCGTAATGATGGTGAGTTGACGTTGCTCTTATATCCAATAGTTCCTCCCATGTCCAGGTCCCAATTGCATAGGGTTCGGTTGAGACCCAGGGCCTCAAGCTTAAGATGAGCTTGAAGAGTACTATGGTTTTGACTGCTGAGCTGTAGTCAATGAACAGCTTTCTTCCATAGGTATTCCTCTTGTCTAGATGGAATAGGGCAGTGTGCAGTGTGATGGCGATTGCATCGTCTGTGGACTTATTGGGGCGGTATGCAAATTGCAGTGGGTCTAGGGTGACAGGTAAGGTGCAGGTGATATGATTGTTTAGTCTCTCAATGCACTTCATGATGATAGAAGTGAGTGCTACGGGGCGATAGTCATTTAGTTCAGTTACCTTTGCCTTCTTGGGTACAAGAACAATGGTGGCCATCCTGAAGCATGTGGGGACAGCAGACTGAGATAGGGAGAGATTGAATATGTTCGTAAACACACCAGCCAACTGGTCTGCGTGTGCTCTGAGGACGCGGCAAGGGTTAACACGTTTAAATGTCTTACTCACGTCAGCCACAGAGAAGGAGAGCCCACAGTCCTTGGTAGCGGGCCACTTTGGTGGCACTGTATTATCCTCAAAGCAGGCAAACAAGGTGTTTAGACCTCTGTGTCTGTAACATGGCTGGTTTTCATTTTGTAGTACATGATTGTTTGTAGACCCTGCCACATACGTCTTGTGTGTGAGCCGGTGAATTGCGACTCCACTTTGTCCCTATACTGACGTTTCGCTTGTTTGATTGCCTTGCGGAGGGAATAACTACACTGTTTGTATTCGGCCATATACCAGTAACTGAAACGTCAGCTCAGGGATTCAAACCAGCTGCAAGGTGAAACATCTTTTGATGTTCCCTTGAGCAACGCACTTAACCCTAATTGCACCTGTAATTCACTCTGGATAAAATATAATGAGAACGAGAGAGATCATCCACTTACTTGTGGAACCTCTTACATAATGACTATTTTCCCTACTAGCTCAGTAGTACAGCCACCAATTATGGTTAAATGCTGCAGGGCTCTCTCGCACTAGTGTGTGTGTGTGTGTGTGTGTGTGTGTGTGTGTGTGTGTGTGTGTGTGTGTGTGTGTGTGTGTGTGTGTGTGTGTGTGTGTGTGTGTGTGTGTGTGTGTGTGTGTGTGTGTGTGTGTGTGTGTGTGTATTAGGGGGAGAACAATCGAGGACCTCTAAACCTCAATGACCTTACAGGGTGCTGTATTAATAGGCTGTGGGTGACAAACTGTTTAATCAAGGGTAAGGTGTGTGTTGTTTAACTGTTATGTTGTGTTTGTGTGTTGAACAGGCCCATTCCTGAAGAGGCTGCTCAGTGGCGTGAGTCCCTGGACCATGTGCTGACCAACAGCTGTAAGTACGCCCAGAAATACACACACACACGCACAACAAATAAGTCCTTGTGAAAAGCCATGAGGTCTTCTTGAAAACCATATGTTTCTTAACCCAATCATATGATACTTTACACGAAATACTGAGCAGACCGACTAGAATTAACATTAAGTCTGATGGTATTCATTATCGTTATGCCGAGAGATCTCCTGGGAGAACTAACATTTTATAATCCATCTGTGAACATAAAGTCTATATTAAGTAAAAGATGACACCTGGATCAAAAATGAAGCTGGAAAATACTGAATGCCTTGAAAACACATTTGCTGTTTCATATTAAATCCACATTTTAGATGCTACCACCCTCCTCAATATCAAAACCAAACATGAATTTCATATTGTGTTCTCATTTTCTGCGCACGCCTGTCTGTGTTTCACACCTGTTTGTCCTAGCTAATCAGCGTCGCAATACAGGCACCTTGCTGCCAGACAGGAAGTAAAACAGAGCATGTGCGAGCAAACATTGACATCTACAGTATGTTTGGTTTTCATTTGGAGGTGGGTGTGGTAGCATCTAACAATTGCAATAAATGTTTTCCTGGGAACTGCTCCACGCTGCAAAAAAAGAAAACTTTTCAATCAGAAAATTGAAATACAGATACACTACTTGACCAAAAGTATATGGACAACAGCTCATTGAACATCACATTCCAAAATCATGGGAAGTAATGGGGAGTTGGTCCCTCCTTTCCTGCTATAACAATGTCCTTTCTTCTGGGAAGGCTTGCCACTAGGAACATTGCTGCGGGGACTTGCTTCCATTCAGCCACAAGATCATTTGTGATGACGGGCACTGAGGTTGGGCGATTAGGCCTGGCTGTGAGTCGGTGTTCCAAACCATCCCAAATGTGTTTGATGGGGTTGAGATCAGAGCTCTGTGCTGGCCAGTCAAGTTCTTCCATACGATCTCAACAAAACATTTCTGTATAGACCTCGCTTTGTGCACAGGGGCATTGTCATGCCGAAACAGGAAAGGGCCTTCCCCAAATGTCATTGTATGCTGTAGCGTTAAGATTCTCTTCACTGGAACTAAGGGGCCTAGCCCGAACCATGAAAAACAGCCCCAGACCATTATTCCTCATCCACCAAACTTTACAGTTTGCACTATGCATTCAAGTAGGTAGCGTTCACTTGGCATCCAGATTATGAATCGTGATTCATCACTCCTCAGAACACATTTCCACTGCTCCAGAGTCCAATGGCAGCTTGCTTTACACCACACCAGCTGGTGCTTGGCATTGCGCATGGTGATCTTAGGCTTGTGTGAGGCTGCTTGGCCATTTCATGAAGCTCCCAATGAACAGTTATTGTGCTGACATTGCTTCCAGAGGCATTTTGGAACTCGGTAGTGAGTGTTGCAACCGAGGACAGATGATTTTTACACTCTATGCGCTTCAGCTCTCGGCAATCCCACTATAGTAGAGTCCCTGGATAGATGAAAGCAAAGAGATTTTTCCAAAAAGAGGTCAGGTGTTTTTTCTTATTTCTGAGTCAAGGGAAGTTGCTGGATCAGGGTTCTGGTTATGTATTTATACTAAACAAAAATATAAAAGCAACATGCAACAATTTCAACAAATGTACTGAGTCACAGTTCATATAAGGAAATCAGTTAATTGAAAGGGCAAGGGCGCAGCCATAGGTGGGCCTGGGAGGGCATAGGCCAATGAGGTTTTCCCGACAAAAAGAGCTTTATAATGGACAGAAGTACTCCTCACTTTCATCAGCTGTCCGGGTGGCTGGTCTCAGACAACCCCGCAGGTGAAGAAGCCGAATGTGGAGGTCCTGGGCTGGCGTGGTTACACGTAGTCTGTGGTTGTGAGGCCAGTTGGACGTACTGCCAAATTCTCTAAAATGATGTTGGAGGCGGCTTATAGTAGAGAAATTAACATTAAATGAACACTTTACATGTTGTCTTGTATTTTTGATCAGTATACTGTATATACAGTCAGGCCCATTATGTTTTCACTTCAGCAACACATAGTGAGTATTAGCGGGCCATGTAAGAATCCAACCCCCAACTCTGATATTGTAAACACTCAGCCATTGGAGCTTATCATCATCCTATCATAACAGAGGCACAGTGGCAACATGTCTCTGGAATTCAGGACTCAGGGGAGATGTTGGAGGATTGGCCAAATGCCCTCTGTGTTAAAATATGGGAACAACTCACTGTCTCTCTCTTTCACTCTGTCTCTACTTTCTCTCTCTTTGCTCTTTGCTCTCTGCTCTGTTTCCCTCTTCCCCCACTCTCTCTCTCTCTGATCATTTAATATTCCCATCTCCTCTATCTATCCGTCTCCCAGATGGCCTGGCCATGTTCCGTGGCTTCCTGCGCTCTGAGTTCAGTGAGGAGAACATTGAGTTCTGGGTGGCCTGTGAGAACTTCAAAAAGACCAAGTCTCCCATGAAGATGACTGTGAAAGCCAGAAAGATCTATGAGGACTTCATCCAGACTGAGGGACCCAGAGAGGTGACAGAAAATGTGGCAAGCAAATGTGTACTATTGTTGTATTTGTTGTGGAAGCCCAGACTTACCTTATCCTTCCTGTCTCCGTCTCTCTCTGTCTCGCTCTCTCTCTCTGACTCTCTCGTCCCTCCCATACTTCTCACTTTTCCTCCCTTAAGGTGAACATTGATCATTACACCAAGGATGTGACCCTGAGGAACCTGGTTGACCTTTCCTCCACAACCTTTGACCTGGCCCAGAAGAAAATTTATGCTCTGATGGAGAAGGACTCCTTCGGCCGCTTCCTGAGATCCGAGAAGTACCAGGAGCTGGTTAATTAAGAAGATGATTGCAGAGTAAGGGTAAATTCCAAACCAATTGGTTATCATTTGAAGTGGAATTAGGCCTTTAAAATTATTTGATGGAACTGACTCAAGCAAGACTGCAGGTTTGATAACTAAGGACAAACATAAAGATAGACCTCATTCTAAACCACCTTGACTCCATATTTCAAATGACTAATTACTATTATATTTGACTTATATAGCTGTAGCCAATCAACATTTTACAAGTTAATTATAAAAGTAAAGTGTGGAAACACAATATGACAATTTGACATTATTTGTTAAATGTTTACTCCAACTGAGAGACAAACAAACCACCAATTAAACAGTGATTTAAACAAATACATTTGAACATCACCATTTCTTAGAAAGATAAACCAAAGGTCATAATTATTGCAGACAAAATAATCTGCAATGATTTTGTCCCATAGTCTAAATAAAAAGTCTAAATAAAAAGATCCTAGACAGACAGATAGACAGACAATATTTCTACAACAACTTTCCCTGGAATAAAAGACCATTGGCTTTCAGAGTTTCTGGGGAGGAGAATATGACCTCCGCCTTGAGACTCTTAGTGACACATCCAGTACCCATCCAGTGTTCTAAATGGGGGAGAAAGGGTGAGGGACTTCTTGGAACCGGACACTCTATTGTTCCCACAGCCAAGTAGTAAACAGCCTAAGAAGAAAAGACATACAGTAGATACCAGGTGCCTTGAGAAGCTGTGAGAATGTGTCCCCAATCATGCTCTCATGCAATCCTTGGGACAAGTGGTAGGCAGTTTGTTCAGTGGTTTACGGACCACTGTATTGTACGTTGATAGGATGGGAATACCGAGTAAGAGTGGATCTCATAAAAGAATAGAACTCAGTATTTTTCCAAATATATATATTTTTTTGGGGGGGGTGAACTAATTGAAAGTCAGTCATTTCATCTAAAGATAGCAATGAAGCATAGAGAATGAGTAAAGGACACATACCCAATACATCAACATAATAAAGTTTTCGGACTTTTCTACCATAACAAAATAGAAATATATGCACTCCATTATGAATGAACTAATCGTATCAAGTATTTCTATACAGCTTTGAGCATTTCTGTTTATCACTCACCATTCACTATCACAACTAGTCTTCACACCTTTCCTGGTCTGAAAAGTAGAAAAGGTATGAAAAGGTTCTTGTAGTACGCTATCTCAGTCTAGTGTAGCAATGATATAAATACCTTACATTGTGTTTCTATTCTGCACTTGCACGTTTTTATATATTTTAAGGGTGCAGCTGTCATAGCCACAACATTGGAGTATTATTACACAGCAACTCAGTACCTATACAAGTCCATATTGTTGCCCAATACACACAATTCAACTTACTGCAACACTGCAGGTCAGGAGTTGACAATATGGTCATTGTAATTCATTGATTGTCCAATAAAAAATGTCACTTGAAGCTACAATGTTCGATCACATACTTTGCAATCACTTGACACGGGTACACTAATAGAGTTTAGTAACGATAAGGCAATTCCACTTTGACAGAATGATGCTGAGACTTTTCACTTTAGAACGTATGTCAAACAAAAACAATGACTGCAAAGTTGACCCATACAACTCTATGTTCAAGGACTACTTTAAACCATTTCCACTGACTCATTTACTTGAAGAACAGCAGATGCAAAGTTTTGTAACAGAATGACGGTTTGTCCTGTTTGTGCCATCATTTTTTTTTTACTAAACTTTGCATCTGCAGTGTTCTTCAAGCAAATGTGTTTTTGAAATGTTTCAGTGTTTTTGTAATATTTTCAGTGGAAATTGTTAAACATCGTCCTAATGCATAGTTGCATCGATGTATTCTCTTACTGTGGAATTTCCCAATACTAACACAAAACTATATGTTTCTGATGTGGCATTGATAAGTGTATCTGGTTGCATAGATTGGCCAATCTACTGCTATTGCTCAAGATGTTGTGCCTTCGGCGAAAACACTTATGGACCTATGACTTATGGAGTTAATATCTGACACTTGTATTATTTGTAGTCAACCACATAAAAGACATCAATACATTACATTCCTGAAGATGTAGTTATTTGTCTATGTAAATATCTACCAGTAATTAGTAGTATTTGTGTTGATTAAGTTGACTACCCCACTGGACTGAATGGGAGTTGTGGCCAAGAGAGGACTGATTGAAGAGTATCCAGGAGAGAACCATGTAGTTTAACTGTCATAAAAGAGAAAACATCTGACTATCTATTGACTATCTGTTGTATTATGCAATATCCATGTATTTTGTTACTCTTTTTGTGATCACAAGTTTATCGTTTACTAAAGAAATCTCTCAACATAGTACCCAAGAGAAGGCCTACACAAGGATTTTTCGCACACCAAGTGTTTCATAATAAGTCATTATTTGTTTGTGTGATGACATAAGGGATCAATATTACACAGATATATAAGGGAGAGTGGGGTAAGTTGAGCCAAGGGGGTAAGTTGAGCCATCCTTATTTCTAGGAAACCATAAAATCCTCCCATAAATAACAATTTTGTGAACTAATACTCACACTTGACTCCCCCCCCCCTTACTAGCTCTGACTTTGCTTATAGCTACTTTATTTAAAACATTTACTTACTCTGACTGTGATATGTTGTTGTCCCACCTACAGTAGCTATGAATGCACAAAATGCACCTACAGTAGCTATGAATGCACTGGATAAGAGTGTGTGCTAAATTACTAAAATGAAAATGTAAAAATGTTGACCAAATATTTAAAAAGAGTTCATCATTTTATGGAGTTTGTGAAGGAAGAAACCACATGGGAAAAGTGGTAAGCAAGTTTGGTCCAAAAAACGGATTTTCACCAAGTCATATTAATTTACTGTGTTAGAGGTTTGTATCTAAACCAAAGTAGATCATTTTAAGATTGTTCTATAAATCAGTTGGGGGTCTTTATAAGCTTCAATATGAGGTCCTAAACCTAGCATGAAACTGCATCCTTGTAGCTGTGTGGGCTATAGACAAAATATTTGCCTTGAGCCAATGGTTGAGCCAATGGCAAGTTGAGCAAATTGAAGTGTTTTCTTCCAAGGCATAATGCAAGGGATTATCACTGGGATACACGGTAAGAAACAGGGCCTGGACTATATTAAAAGTGTTTTTAAAAAATACAGTGTTTGTTAGGTGTTAAGGCTGTGTTAATGCTTAAAATAATAAAAATACAAAAAATCAATTGTGATTGTGTTGAAGTGTGTTTGAAAAATGAAGATAAAAGTAGTGGTAATTTTTCAATCAGCACAGAAATGCGTGTCGGTTTAATTTATGTGGTCCTGCGGCTCAATTTACATGAATTCTGATTATTTCCAGGGAACATCTTGAAATATATGTAAATATCTTTGTTAGAAAAACTGCTATATTTCCCTTGCGGGAGTAATGCTGAACGGAAAAAATGTCTCAACTCACAACTCTCCCCTACATACAGTACACAAAATGAATAACCTATTTAAGACAGAGGGGAGATGATGATAAATCCCATCTAAAATACACACACGCTATGATATTGTATATTAATAAACACACAGCTTCCTGAGGCAGAGTTAGCTAACCTTCAGACTCACGACTACTCACATAAAGAGAGAGGTTGTTTTTCTTCTAATTAACATAGCGCGTACATTGTACCCAGGAGGAGAGCATCATTTTCCCGCGAGTGAATGAAAACGTCAGAGCAGCGAGTGGAAAACAAAGAGGAAGCTGATGCACAAACAGTGTCACAGCTTAAAATGTAGGCTTCGCACTCCTTATTTCTGTCATGTGTTCTTAGAATCACATGGAGGGTTGTGATGTCCCCTTGTGGTCATCTGTGAACCTGACAAAACGTCTCGTTAGTTTTCTATCTTCCCTTTTACATGCGTTCACTTCACACACTAGCAGGTTCTGTCGTATGTGTTGAGATTTACACAACCCAAACGGGCAAAAACTGGTTGAACCAATGTTTCCACTTCATTTCAATCCCCAAAAATCTGTGATGACGTTGAATCAACGTGGAAAACAAATTGGATTTGCAAAAAGTCATCAACATAAGGTTTTTCACACAACGTTTAACCTAAATTCAATAACATGGTGACATTTGTTGTTGATTTCGAATTCATGTTAGTTGACAATAACAATTGAAACATGATGTTAAACTGACATCTGTGTCCAGTGGGAGGGCTGTGTCATTGGAACAGGATAAAGATTATCAGTCATCCTGGTAAATCTTTATAATATACATTTTATGAACAAATACTGTTAAAAGCCAGACCAGACAACATGACTTCATAATGTTAAAAAATATCCTACATCTCTTTTTACTCTCTGGCCAATCAACACCATTACCACTCCATGAACCATATCGTCCCCAGCCATGTGTCCAATAATATACCATGAGAGTACACACAACACTGGGCTGGAGATAAAACCCCACACACTGTGGAGATGGTCAGATAACACCTCAATTCTTCTGTCAGCATGAAGAGATGGAGGATTTACGATGAAAGCTAGGATTACAGAAACATCAAGGTTGCTTTTATAAAAAAGGGCTTCACCTTCTCTCCTCATATGAACTTTTCACTTCAACTGCTCCTCGTCTCTTAGTCCGTAGAAGCACAAGCTGTCTCATCCTACAGCATACAGTGAGGAAGCTTCTCAGGTGAATTTGCTCATCTGTCATGGAATATCGCCATCAAGACTTGGGGAAAGAAGACGAAATAGTACTCCCTAAGGTCTCTAAGTTTAGATCCCATTGATGGATAGTGGCCATGAACCTCCATGTAATAGTATTAATGTTTACAGTAGCTTCATAAAAGGCAGAGAGAGGGCTTATGGACTAAAGAGTATTTCTGAAACCATTGTGAGCTGAGCATTTCCATGAGTACCAACCTGAAATTTAAAGGAGCATGTCAAAATGGGTGTCAAATGAAAGCAAAGAGTGTATATTTTTAGACATTAAGGGAAATATACATTTTTACCATTTTCCATCCCACAATTTGGAATAAGCAAAGTCTTTGACTTTTGGTCAAACAGATGGAACATGGATCTTAGACAACATCTACCAGAAAAAAAATCTTAAAAGGTATTAGAAATACATCAAAACACAAAAATGCTGAAGTAAAGTAACAAGTTAAGGTAGCTCTACCAATTAGGTAGTGTTTTTATTGATACCAAGTTTGTTTATGAAATACGGGCAGGCAGGTAGCCTAACAGTTAAGAGCTTTGGGTAAGTAACCGAAAGATTGCTTGTTCAAAGCCTGAGTCCCCTAGGTGAAAAGTCGCTCTGGATAAGACCATCTGCTTAATACCAAAAATGAAAAATAGTAAATCAGTAAAGGAATTACAAAAAAATCCTGGAACAGATCTATTCTAATTTAAGGGGATTCCATAGTTGTCACCTGCTACTGTCCTCCCTTCTGCTGGCATACGGTTATGTTTAGCTGATAACTATTTTATTTCTCTTGTTGTACTGTAAACTGTGCTCCTGATGGAGTACAGTGCTCCTGGTGGAGTAAAACGTGAGTTTATAAGTCCATTCATTGCGTAACAATTATAAATGCAATCCCCTGTTAAAATCTGTTTTGGTGCATGATTGAAAATAGCTACTATTTCTATTTTTCAACTGGTAATTGAAGCATGCCTCCCATTCACCATTCAAGTTCAGGCAACAGGCTATCTGCGCATTACCCACCACTTAACAATGTGAGCTGGTGGCAGTATACATTTTGAAAACATGCTTAATAGTTTGAAACATATTATTATGAGGCATGTCTTACCTTGCTTCAGAGTAGCCTATAGGCAAAATCCAACCATGGAAAAATGGAGGAAATGTATTTATAAAAACTTCATAGATGGCGCGTGAGTTTCAAGTTTGGGGAAGCTTACAATTATCCTACCATTTCCGTGGAACAGTTTTATTTCTATAATAATGTTTTAATTTCTCAAAATCATTGTCATGTGATTAATCCTAAAATCTGAATTCAAATGATAAAACACTAAAAGTTCAAAGTAAACTAATGCGAGATCACCAGTGTCTGACATATGGACACATTGATACACCGTGATCCATTGGTGGCTAAAGAAATGAGTGCATGGAACACCTAGCCTATAGGCCAATGCAGCAGTAGGCCTATAACTTCCAGTGCTCTTTCACACTGTTGCGGTGGAGAACAGGGTTTCTTATGTACCAGATTCCAGGCCAAGAGTTTACCTTTCTGTATTTGACAACCCCCTTTCAAGCCTATCACAAGACAAATCAACTGCTCCCTTTATGACTCTAAATGGACTGAGGAGGACAAGAGACAAAGAACAGGACGTCTTTTACGACTCACATGTGATAAGGCTGTTGGGTTTTAGAGGTCTTAGGGCGCCAGAGCCAAATTTCTCCTCCCACTCCATGTAATGAAGATATAATGGAGCTAAGAGGGCTCAAATTCAATTATAAGACGTTTTCTTCACTGTATTGGAACTGCTGGACTGAAGATGTTGATATACAGTGCCTTCGGAAAGGTTTCAAACTCCTTGACTTTATTCACACGTGATCCGATTCAGGAAACTAGGTGCATGTCGCAAGTCACAAATTCACAGGAGACCTGTTTATTAGCTAAATTAGTTTTTTTGGGGCAGAAATGCCTTCTTGGACATGTGAACTTCATGTACCTTAATATCAAACTTGTATGCCATCTGTAAATACAAATAAAATTGTTAAATTACGAGCCCAGTTGGTTTAGCCACTGAAAAAGTGGGCAACCTTCCCGCTAGCCATGATTACCTGAGATTATGAGTGGGCTGGACAAGCCGAGAGATGAGTTTGGATTTGTCTGCCATATAGCAGGCGTCTGTCTATTGGAGCTGGTCAGTATGCCTAGGTAATCGTGTCAAACTTGACTTTTTGTAAATGTATTGTGTAGTAAAACTGCATAAACCTAATGTCAAGGTAAAGTGAACTGTTAGCTAAAATCAGTGGAATTCGAGTGTGATAGCTAAACACCTGGAGAAAACACGTCTGGATTACATCGTGCATCAGACAAGAGACGCATCCAACCTTGATGTATACTGGTAAAATAGTCTTGCTAGCTACATTTTCAGATATTACACATTTCTAATTTTGGCAGAAAGTGGTTTAATTTCAAGTGTACTGTTAGCTAACGTTAGCTGGCTGGCTCGCTAACTAATGTTATGTCATGCATTGTGGATTCATTGTTTACCTAGCTAGCTACTGGCTACATTTCTTAACAAAATCTTTCCTCTTAGTGTGCCAGAGCGCAGAATAACTGATGCAATTTTGAACGCTCAACACGTCTGCAACAAAGCTTAATTAAATTGTTGCCAGCAGAGTGTTACAGTGTGGATAACACTGCTAGGGGGAGTAAAATGGTCAGTGTGGTGTTCTTTCACTATGTGAATAAAAGTAGCTAGCCAATGGTAGCCAGTTAGCTTGGGTGCTTGACTGTCATTGTGAGGTCAAAGCTTTCAGGAGCAACCCTACTGTTTGTCCAGAGTCCAGTGTGCGCTCTGAACACGAAACGCTCTGCATTTACACAAGGACAATCTGACAGCACAGTTACAGTCACCAACGCTCTGGATAACATACTGTAACAGCCTAACTAGCTCTGCTAGGATGAGTAATGTTCAGTGGTGAGCTGTTCTCTCTCTTAGATGTCTGGAAGTAGCTGGCAAGTTAGTACAGAATGCACTGATCAAACCTTAAAGAGATGGGTGGGGCTAAGGCTTAAGAGGGTGTGATCAATGCTGAATGGGTGAAGACAAATAAGGGTTCTCCAATAGTCGTACCAAAACTTTGAAAGACGGTTTTCTCAAAAGTGAGTTTACAAGTTGATCAACTTTCATATCAGAATTACTTTCCCATTATTTCCTCAAATGCAGTGTATGATAAACAATTTTGTAGTCTATACTTTTATCCAATGTAAAAAACAGAAGTTAAAATGTTGCTACATACTGTAAGACCAAATCCAAGTGGTGAGTCACACTTTGTTAGGTTACAGCCTTATTCTAAGATAAGATTTAACAAAACAAACTTAGCAATCTACACACAATACCCCATAATGACAAAGCAAAAACCGCTTTTTGGAAATATTTGCTAGTTTATAAAAAAAATAAAAAGCAGATATCACATTTATCTAAGTATTCAGACCCTTTACTCAGCAACTTTGGCAGCAATTACAGTCACTACAAGCTTGGCACACCTGTATTTGGGCAGTTTCTCCCATTCTTCTCTGCAGATTCTCTCAAACCCTGTCAGGTTGGATGGGGAGCGTTGCTGCACAGCTATTTTTCAAGTCTCTCCAGAGATATTTGATCGGGTTCAAGTCCAGGCTCTGGCTGGGCCACTCAAGGACATTCAGAGACTTGTCCTGAAGCCACTCTTGCAATGTCTTGGCTATGTGCTTCGGGTCGTTGTCCTTTTTGAAGGTGAACCTTTGCCCCCAGTCTGAGATCCTTTGCGCTCTGGAGCAGGTTTTGATCAAGGATCTCTCTGTACTTTTCTCTGTTCATCTTTGCCTTGATCCTGACTAGTCTCTGCCACTGAAAAACACAGCCACAGCATGATGCCACTCTACCATTAAGGCCTGATTGGTGGAGTGCTGCAGAGATGGTTGTCCTTCTTGAAGGTTCTCCCATCTCCACAGAGGAACTTTGGGGCTCTGTCAGTGTGACCATCGGGTTCTTGGTCACCTCTCTGACCAAGGCCCTTCTCCCCCGATTGCTCAGTTTGGCTGGGCGGCCAGCTCTAGGATAAGTCTTGGCGGTTCCAAACTTCTTCCATTTAACAATGATGGAGGTCACTGTGTTCATGGGGGACCTTCAATGCTGCAAACATTTTTGGGTACCCTTTCCCAGATCTGTACCTCGACACAATCCTGTCTCGGAGCTCTACGGATAATTCCTTCGACCTCATGGCTTGGTTTTTGCTCTGGTTTCATGCACTGTCAACCTGATATACACAGGTGTGTGCCTTTCCAAATCATGTCCAATCAATTGAATTTACCACAGGTGAACTCTAAATCAAGTTGTTGAAACATCTCAAGGATGATCAATGGAAACAGGATTTACCTGAGCACAATTCCGAGTCTCATAGCAAAGGGTTTGAATACTTATGTAAATAAGGTATTTCAATTTTTTTTATTTTAATACATTTGCAAAAAGTTCTAAACCTGTTTTTTCTTGGTCATTATTGGGTGTTGTGTGTAGATTACTGAGGATGTTTTGTTATTTAATCAACTTTAGAATAAGGCTGTAGCGTAACAAAATGTGGAAAAAGTCAAGAGGTCTTAATACTTTCCAAAGGCACTGTAACGTGAGTATGCATTGTTACATTTCTTCTCTTTTTCCATGTTATTAAAAGAGTAATAGGTCTTTCACTGTAACATAAAATGTATGAATGTTATCATAGTCATATTTGCACTCTACAGACTACATATTTCTTTTTTCAAAACACATTTTAACATTCTACGAACACTTGTGAGACAATTTCAGGTTTTGGCCCAATATTGGCATGCCCAATATTGAGACTCGTACTCCAAACAATGAGATCAGGTACAGTGGGCGAGGCCAGGCCAATGGACAGAGTGATCTATCTCCTTGGAAACCAAAATGTCTCTGTGAGAAACCTACACAATGTTGACTTGCACCATCCTTCTCAAACAAAAGAATCACTTGAGAATCTCTGCTCAGTCACAACGAACCTCTGAGTGTTATCGCTCCCAAAAGGGGACCCGAACCAGCATTATATTGCACCCTGTGCCTTAACAGGCTTTGTCTCTTTGGACTTTACACCGTCATCACGAAAACTCTGAACTGAACAAGACTACACTCAGATTCACGTAAATACCTTGTTGCATTGAATTTCCCATTTATGTGATACTGTTTCTGTGTAATAGTGGTGGCAGTAACTTATTGTAAGGATGTTTGTCCTTGTTACATATCATGATTAATACTGTCATTGCATTGTCTACATTCTGATGTGAATGGATAGCCTAGCCACTGGATGAGCCTAGAGTTTCAGTCGTGCTTTCTGGTGAAGAATTTTGAATTATTTTATTTTGCTATAGCCGGAAGTAATTATATAATTTTGGCAAATTGATTTCCATTTACTTCCTTATTGGACCTACCACTATGACATTTCTCTCCTGTTCCATTGGTTTGTAGTCAAATTACAGTAGCAACCCATTCTAGTTGTTGCATCTTTAGAATCCCCCTCTTTCCATCTCTGTCACATATGAGACCACTATCAGGTCAGCTGTTTAGAATGGTGTTTTCCCACAAATGGCATTTTGGCAATAGTTTTAAAATGACGTTTTATTGGCTGCTTCATTACATGAGTTGCATGTCCTTGTTAAAATGCATTACCATAGATTTCTGTCATTCTGAGCACCTTGGGTGAACACCCTTGTAATGGTCTGGGTGTAGCTGGTGCAGAGGAGTCAGGCGCAGGACAGCAGAGATGAGTAACACAAGTAACTTTACTCAAATATTCCAATAGCATGTCGTAAACACCGAGCCCACAATAACGGACCGAACATACATGAAACAATCACGCACAAAAACCATGGGGAAAACAGAGGGTTAAATAATGAACATGTAATTGGGGAATTGAAACCAGGTGTGTAAGACAAAACAAATGGAAAATGAAAAGTGGATCGGCGATGGCTAGAAGGCCGTTGACGTCGACCGCCGAAAGCCACCCGAACAAGGAGAGGGACCGAATTCGGAAATTGTGACAACCCTAATGGTTATGCACCCAATGCATATGAGTCTGGTAAATTTCTCAAATGGCCGGTAAGTTTAAGTCTTCCCAGTCACAATGTAAGGAGCCACATTTTCCGAATGGAAATCCTGGTCTGGACCACCAAATATGGTCTTGTTTGGGAGTGGAGCTCATTACAGTAATAGTCCATTTGTAGAATAATATCCATATATCACATACATCACAATTAAGATAATAATATTAATATCCATAATTATGCATTTCTGTATAGTACAGATCAGAGACCCATGATGTAATTCTGTTAATGGATGTAAATCCACTACACTTACTGTAGTTCAATAACCAAAATATATTTGTTTAAAGTCAAGGTGTCATGTCATAGCTGGAATTATGTTACCAAACTTTGCATCCGCACAGTTCTTCCAGTAAATGTGTTTCTGTACATTGTTCTCAGTGGAAATAAAAAATAATTTTGCATAGAGTATGGTTTGTTGAACTTCTGAGTCTCTGTTACTGTGGAATTACCCAGATTCTTCCTCCCTTGGCTCCTGAAATATTCTGTCCCTGTCACAGACATAGGCTGTAACACACACACACACACACAAACATGCACATGAAGGTCATTAATACCAGATAACGCTGTGACTCTAAAACTTTCTCATGAATGCTCAGAAAAAAAGTTTTGGTTTAAACACTGACAGTAAAAAGCAATAAATAATTTGTGACGGATGAAAGACAAGAACAAACAGTACATTTGGTTTGTTCAGATCCATGTTGGCAAGAACTACACTTCCGCCTGTCCACACAAAACACAACAGAAAACAATCATATACATATACAGACGCACAAATGCTTCCCAATCAAATTGTGTAAACTTTATTATAATCTAAAAATAGTCATCTGAAACACAATCAGTATGAGATGTTTCAATGGAACTGCAGTTCCTCTCCTCCCAGAGCAGGGATCCAGAGCTGCAGGCCTCCAGAGCTCCAGAGATGCAGGGCTACAGCCTAGGGGACTGAGTGTGATGACATTAGTAACATTACTCCTTAATGACCAGGCCTGCATGGCTCCTGTCCTGCCTGCAGCTGCTAAGACACAGAGAGGAGAGGAATCAGGGGGATAGAGAGAACAGAGTGAGGGAAGAGAGAAAGAGAACAGGGGAACAGAGGAAGAGGGAGAACAGAGGAGCAGAAGGAGAGAGAGAACATAAGAAGAGATAAAACAGGTTATAGAGATTATCCATGCATCCAAAGCCCCACAAAGCACTCTGCTACTCTGTCACATACTCATTATTGATGAATCCACTAACAAATATCACAAACACATATAAACACCCCATCCATCCACTAAAAACAAACATCACCAGCAATGGTGAAATGATCCTAATGATTTAAGACGAATATATTCTCCAGCATTGAAATGGTCTGTTTTTGTTCTCTTCCAATGAGAGGAAGTGTTCGGTACCAGAGATGTCATCCCCATGTTTTTATTTTTTTTCAGATGTTAAATTATTTACTAAACTTAGTTTAAGCCCACGTTTTATCATAATTATTTATAAAAAAGTATTTTGCGGAAAGGGCACACTGACTGGACCAGGCAAAGAGTAGCCCCCCACCCCATTCTCCCTAGTAAGTGATTATTTCCAAGGTGCACCACGGAGCAAAGATATGCTAGGCAGGATGCTAGATACTCTAGTAGTGCGTACAGATAGTATCGTCAGTGGTGGAGGAGAGAGAGTGTAGAGTGACACACACACAGTGTATGATTTGATTTCAGCTGTCGGTGATGGGCAGGACTCACAGGAGGTATGTTTGTAAATGAATTAGACCCAGCTATGTAGCCTATTGATTACTTATTGATTCATAAATAAAACAAAAGTGTTTTGTTGTTTCTCTGTAATACTAGCCACCTAGTAATTTTATGAAATTGACTTTAGCTAGCCAGCTGTAGGTCCCTCTCTCAACCTCATAACTACTGTAGCTTACCAAGCCATTTCAGGCTATCAATCCATTTACAGTAGCTTGTCTAACTATCTTAGCTAGCATGCCTGCTGGCAAGGTCGCTAGACTTTAGAAAAACAAGCAATTACTAAATGTACTGAATAAGACTCACATTCCTTTCAAACTTTTACACATATTTATTTTGTTAAGAACCATCAGTCAGGAAGATACAGACAGCTCAAGAGGTATGCTTAGATATGCAGAAAAGTACTTGGTTTAAATGTAATCTGGCACCTTATAAATATGCCATGATATGTGCAAATTATGATTTTTTTTGTGGGTTAGAGAGTCTGTGTGGGCTTGGTGATGCGTCAGAGACTTGTTATAGTGTGTTAGTGTGCTAATGTCGAGGTTACTGTATCTGGATCAGTGAATGCAGACCTGATAGGCAGGTAGGCACACAGCTAGAATGGTTAACAGGGTTGACAGGACAAGGGTTGAATCTTGAATTTTCTGTTCAGATCTTGTGACCAATGAATGTGTGTGTGGATCATAATCATAATCTCCTGTGGAAACCAGACCTCTCCTATCAACTGCTTTTCTCCCTAATCAGATTCAGTCCATCCAGACCATGAGTCACCCGAGTGGTTTCTAAATGGAGTCTGCCCCTTTGACATCAGAAATACAGATACTGTCAGAGCACCAACTAACCAGTTTTCACTATGATCGTGTTCCAGAGTCATGATCAGGAATGTAACAGGAGGCGTTTTGTATTTTATGTATACATAGCAATTACACATTACCATATCTATCCTTTTCACTGTCTGACAAACTAAACGGGTACAACTAGCAGGCCAATAAATGTCTACAGTCTGGAACACATTTTGTGGTCTCATGGTAAGGGAACTAGCCGGCTACCACCCCGTTACTCAACCCTGCTGCCCTATATAATATACATGGAATCACTGGTCACATTAATAATGCAACATTAGTCAATTTAATACCTGTACCTTTAATTCCTGTATGTTGTTGTGTGGCCACAACAACATACAGGAACTCAAGTCCACCTGATTTAGAATTCATCACAATCAAATGTCGACCGCATTATCTACCAAGGGAATTCTCTTCGATTATAATCACAGCCGTATATATTCCTGATAGAGGAAATTATGGTTGAAATGACTAATTATGTATACATTCCAATCAGAACTGACTAGTCCAAATGCTATAATGTACTGTACATGTGAATTTTCTCTCTTGCTACCTTTCCCAAATGTATATAATGTAGTCAGGAGTTAGTAACAATGAAGGTCTGTTCCTTAGTTCATTCAGTTGTACAAATCTCCAGGTGGTGGGAACGGGCCATCTCCAGATTGTCGGGAATGTTGATTTATGCTGACTGGCCTTGACTTCGTGCTGATAACGCGAGGGCTCAAGAGCTAGAGGGGCCCTCTGTTTGTGAAATGGAACGTTTGGAAAACGCTGACGTCATTTTCAGTTTATAACCTGTGGAAATGTGTGTATGCATTTAGTACTCTCTTGTAATAAACGCTGTTTACCTTTGGCTTTTAAGACTGGTCTCAATCTACTTCATGCATAATTAATGAACTTACAACTCATTAATGAAATAGAAATGAGTGCGAATTGATTTTGGCAATAAAACATACAGGAATATAGAATTCCTCTATCAATTCCCCCCCAAGCAGACACATCGATGGCTCTGAACAAACTTAATTTGACTCTTTGCAAACTGGAATCCATATATCCGGAGGCTGCATTCATTGTGGCTGAGGATTTTAACAAGGCTAATCTGAAAACAAGACTCCCTAAATTGTATCAGCATATTGATTGCGCAACCAGGGCTGGAAAAACCTTGGATCATTGCTATTCTAACTTCCGCAAAACATATAAGGCCCTGCCCCGCTCTCCTTTCGAAAAAGCTGACCACGACTCCATTTTGTTGATCCCTGCCTCCAGACAGAAACTAAAACAAGAAGCTCCCGCGGTGAGGTCTTTTCAACGCTGGTCCGACCAATCTGATTCCACACTCCAAGACTGCTTCCATCACATGGACTGGGATATGTTTCGTATTGCGTCAGACAACAACATTGACGAATACGCTGATTCGGTGAGCGAGTTCATTAGAACGTGCGTTGAAGATGTCGTTCCCATAGCAACGATTAAAACATTCCCAACCCAGAAACCGTGGATTGATGGCAGCATTCACGTGAAACTGAAAGCGCGAACCACTGCTTTTAATCAGGGCAAGGTGACCGGAAACATGACCGAATACAAACAGTGTAACTATTCCCTCTGCAAGGCAATCAAACAAGTTAAGCGTCAGTATAGAGACAAAGTAGAATCTCAATTCAACGGCTCAGACACAAGAGGTATGTGGCAGGGTCTACAGTCAATCACGGATTACAAAAAGCAAACAAGCCCCGTCACGGACCAGGATGTCTTGCTCCCAGGCAGACTAAATAACTTTTTTGCCCGCTTTGAGGACAATACAGTGCCAATGACACGGCCCGCAACCAAAACATGCGGACTCTCCTTCACTGCAGCCGAGGTGAGGAAAACATTTAAAAGTGTGAACCCTCGCAAGGCTGCAGGCCCAGACTGCATCCCCAGCCGCGCAGACCAGCTGGCTGGTGTGTTTACGGACATATTCAATCAATCCCTATCCCAGTCTGTTGTTCCCACATGCTTCAAGAGGGCCACCATTGTTCCTGTTCCCAAGAAAGCTAAGGTAACTGAGCTAAACGACTACCACCCCGTAGCACTCACTTCCGTCATCATGAAGTTCTTTGAGAGACTAGTCAAGGACCATATCACCTCCACCCTACCTGACACCCTAGACCCACTCCAATTTGCTTACCGCCCAAATAGGTCCACAGACGATGCAATCTCAACCACACTGCACACTGCCCTAACCCATCTGGACAAGAGGAATACCTATGTGAGAATGCTGTTCATCGACTACAGCTCGGCATTTAACACCATAGTGCCCTACAAGCTCGTCATCAAGCTCGAGACCCTGGGTCTCGACCCCGCCCTGTGCAACTGGGTAATGGACTTCCTGACGGCCGCCCCCCAGGTGGTGAGGGTAGGCAACAACATCTCCACCCCGCTGATCCTCAACACTGGGGCCCCACAAGGGTGTGTTCTGAGCCCTCTCCTGTACTCCCTGTTCACCCACGACTGCGTGGCCATGCACGCCTCCAACTCAATCATCAAGTTTGCGGACGACACAACAGTGGTAGGCTTGATTACCAACAACGACGAGACGGCCTACAGGGAGGAGGTGAGGGCCCTCGGAGTGTGGTGTCAGGAAAATAACCTCACACCTCAACAAAACTAAGGAGATGATTGTGGACTTCAGGAAACAGCAGAGGGAACACCCCCCTATCCACATCGATGGAACAGTAGTGGAGAGGGTAGTAAGTTTTAAGTTCCTCGCCGTACACATCACAGACAAACTGAATTGGTCCACCCACACAGACAGCATCGTGAAGAAGGCGTAGCAGCGTCTCTTCAACCTCAGGAGGCTGAAGAAATTTGGCTTGTCACCAAAAGCACTCATAAACTTCTACAGATGCACAATCGAGAGCATCCTGGCGGGCTGTATCACCGCCTGGTACGGCAACTGCTCCGCCCTCAACCGTAAGGCTCTCCAGAGGGTAGTGAGGTCTACACAACGCATCACCGGGGGCAAACTACCTGCCCTCCAGGACACCTACACCACCCGATGTTACAGGAAGGCCATAAAGATCATCAAGGACATCAACCACCCGAGCCACTGCCTGTTCACCCCGCTATCATCCAGAAGGCGAGGTCAGTACAGGTGCATCAAAGCTGGGACCGAGAGACTGAAAAACAGCTTCTATCTCAAGGCCATCAGACTGTTAAACAGCCACCACTAACATTGAGTGGCCGCTGCCAACACACTGACACTGACTCAACTCCAGCCACTTTAATAATGGGAATTGATGGGAATGATGTAAATATATCACTACCCACTTTAAACAATGCTACCTTATATAATGTTACTTACCCTACAATATTAATCTCATATGCATACGTATATACTGTACTCTATATCATCGACTGCATCCTTATGTTATACATGTATCACTAGCCACTTTAACTATGCCACTTTATTTACATACTCATCTTATATGTATATACTGTACTTGATACCATCTACTGTATCTTGCCTATGCTGCTCTGTACCATCACTCATTCATATATCCCTATGTACATATTCTTTATCCCCTTACACTGTGTATAAGACAGTAGTTTAGGAATTGTTAGTTAGATTACTTGTTGGTTATTACTGCATTGTCGGAACTAGAAGCACAAGCATTTTCGCTACACTCGCATTAACATCTGCTAACCATGTGTATGTGACAAATACATTTGATTTGATTTGATTTGATGATGGTTGGGACTGGCCATGACCTTACCGCATTTACCTTCTTGTCCTCCATCCTCACTCCATGCGGGCTGATTTGGTAGCCCAAGAATGAGACAGCCCTCTGGTGGAATTGGCACTTCTCCACCTTGACGAACAGATGGTTAGCCAAGAGGCGTTCCAGGACTTCTCGAACGTGAGTGATATCATCTTCCAGGTTGGTTGAGAATATCCGGGTGTCATCGATGTACACAATCACCTGACATCCGAGCATGTCCCTGAACACTTTGTTGACGAATGCCTGGAACACTGATGGAGCATTGGCTATACCAAAGGGAATAACCAAGTATTCGTAGTGATCAGACATGATGCTGAACCTCATCTTGCACTCATTCGCCTCCCGGATGTAAATGAGATTGTAGGCACTCAGTTTGGTGAGGAACCGGGCCCCTCAGAGCTGCTCAATGGCTGATGGCACAGGCGGGAGAGGGTACCGATACTTTTTGGTGATGTCATTGAGTCCATGATAATCGATACAAGGGCGTAATCCTCCCTCCTTATTGGCCACGAAAAAGAAACCAGCCGACGCAGGTAATGTGGACCTGCAGACAAAACCCTGTTGGGGCGTCTCTTGAATGTACTCCTCCATGGCCTGTGTCTCAGCCACCGACAGTTGGTAGATGCGTCTGCACGGAGGTGTAGCACCGGAAAACAGGTCAATGGCACAGTCCCAGGGGCGATGAGGGAGACGGGTAGCGCGGGTCTTGGAGAATACCTCCCTTCGATCCTGATATTCCTCCGGGACGTTGGGCTGGAGGGCAACCACAGGACTCTCAACCGACATGGAACCACAGCTAAAGCCAAGGTAGGCCGAGGATGATCTTGTGAACTGGTGCACTGATGAAGGGGATGTTGTCCTCCACGATGACGGTGAGTGGTTGGGTGATGTGTGTGATGGTTCCGGATCCTAGAGGATGACAGTCGAGACCTTGAACCAGAAAAGGAGAGGAGAGCAGGTAGGTAGTAATATTGAGAGAGGAGGCAAGGATCTGATCCATAAAGTTCCCCGCTGTGCCGGAATCCACTAGAGCTGTAGACACAGTGCAGACAGAGCCCCAGCTGTATCCGTCTGCATCCTTCCACCGCGGAAAGGCGTGTGACCCTACCTCCATGGGTTCACGCTCTGATCCTGAACACTGGCCCGAAGGAGAGAGAGAAACGATGGAGATGCCGATGCTCCCGGAGGAGGTTATTCAGATGGATGGCCATCGCAATGAGTGCATCCAGGGTGAGGTTGTCATCTCGGCAGGCCAGTTCCATCTGGACCTCCTCGCGTAGACCTCTTCTAAATAACGTGATGAGCACCGGCTCATTCCATCCACTGAAAGCTGCCACTGTCCGGAAGGTAAGCGCATACTCAGCAGCCATCTGAATCTCCTGCTGGAGCTGAAGCAGACACTCACCTCCCTCTCTGCCCTCCACGGAATGATCGAAAATACATTTAAAACAAAGCCATGAACCCCTCATAAGACTCAAGCTCCTCTTCTCTCTCCGATGGCAATAGCCCATTCCAATGCTCGCCCAGTCAGCAGAAATAACCATGGAAATATTAGACCTCTCGGTGGTGAGAGTTCCCAGCTGATGTGCGAAATAGAGGGAGCACTGAAGGAGAAATCCAAGGCATTTGGCTGGTGTCCCGTCATATTTCCCCAGGAGGGATAGACGGGCATCGCAGACCTAAGCGGGTTGCTGAATGGGCTGGTGTGCTGACTCGTTGGGTACATTGGCTCTAGAATATCCTCCGCTGTTGAGACATTGTAGACTGAGGAGAACATCTTCCATGGCCGTCCCCAGTTGAGCCAGCAGATCACAGTGTTGACGAAGATCATTGATTGTCTGGGAGAAGTCTGGTTGTCCTTTCTGCTTCCATATTTTGAGTTGGTATTCTGTAATGATGGGGTGGTGAGTCGGAAGCAGGTGAAACATTTTATAAGACAAGAAAATGATACTAACGTAAGGCAATACGCCAATACACAAGAACAATACCAACTGGTGAGAGAACATGGAGAAGTGACAAATAAAGGTGAGGAAATTATGAAGGTCATGGAGTCCAGTTGTGAATCATAATGATTCACAGGTGTGCGTAATGATGAATCCCAGGACCGGTGCTTAGTACTCTGGCGACCTCGTATGCCGGAGGAAAGGAATGGGAGCAGACGTGACACTTCCGCTACACCTGCAATAACATATACTAAATATGTGTATGTGACCATTAAAATGTTATATGATTTGACTAAATGTCAGAATTAGAATTATTTTTAAACTGAGAAATGTATTTTATTGCCAAATCTTTTATTTTAGGGGCTCCCGAGTGGCACAGGGTCTAAGTGGCACAGCATCTCAGTGCAAGAGGCGTCACTACAGTCCCTGGTTTGAATCCATGCTGTATCACATCTGGCCATGATTGGGAGTCGCATAGGGCGGTGCACAATTGGCCCAGCGTCATCCAGGTTTTGTGGGGGAAGGCTGTCATTGTAAATAAGAATTTGTTCTTAATTGACGCACCTAGTTTAAAAAAATTGCCTTGCTGTTTTTCATTTTATTGTTTTAAGTGTGTTGCTATTTTAAAAGCACTTAAAATACAGTTTTATTTGATATTGTTGTAATGAACACGTGGGGAGACACAGACAACAGGTTTCAAGTGCAGGGCGCAGCAGGTGTTAATTATAAAGGACCACAGGAGGAGGCAGGTAACTGTGTCCAGGGGCAGGTAGAAGGTCATACATACACAGGGGTTCCAAAAGGGCAACAGTATAGGCAGGGAAAAGGCTAGCAACATAGTCCGGAAGATCAGGCAATCGGTAGTTAACAGGACATTCATAGGCTAAAGTACAGGCAAGGAATAGGCAAAAGGCGTCGTTGGTGAGGCAGGCAAAAACTTTTCATACACGGGAGGAGTAAATCATGGGGAAAACCAGAGCTCTGAAAGATGTGTGTCACAAAACAAACAATACCTCACAGTGATTGTGTGCAAAAACTGAACTAAATCGTGTGCAAAATTGACATACAGGTGATTAGAATTTAGGTGATTGGGATCTGGAGAGTGAGCTGCGTTAAGGGGATGTCAGTGTTTGAGAGTGGGAGCTGGAAAGTGGGCTGGAAAGTGAGCTGCTTTCAGGGATCTACATGTTTGAGGGTGTGAGTTGGAAGCAGACATTACAGAACACTCCTTCTCTGAGATGTTTTATGAATCTGGGCACAGGGGATTTTACAGGAGGTCGACCTGACTGAAATGAAAAATAAACATATATTTACTGTGGCTCTGAACTAACAAGCTTTTATGATCCAAAACATTTGCATGACTGTTATTGGTACCCACGAGAGCTGTGCAAAAGGTAACCTTCAACATACTTGTCCACTCACTGTGCTTTCAGTGACACACAAACAACCTTTTAATCGAGGTAATCTGCATCAGGCAGGCCACTGACGTAAAACCATATCAACCTAATGATGGCTTGTGATAACACGGGTTAGTGACCACATGAGAAGCTAACAGCGAGCAAACATGTTATTTTTCTCTACACTTGCTTCATCTATTTTTGTGTAACTCATATGCCAAGCTGTACGTATGCAAATACTGTCTTTCCACATTAAAGCTACAGTCTGTGGTAATAAACTACTACAAATATTGTGTACTCTTCTGTCACTAACACTGTGACCTATACAGTGGGAGGTAAGGGCAATATTTATACTGAGATCAATCCTAGTTAGAAGCCTAAATAAGTTCAGGAGTAAAAATGTGCTTAACAAGTCACATAATAAGTTGCATGTACTCACTCTGTGTGCAATAATAGTTTTTCAACATGATTTTTAAATGACTACCTCATCTCTGTAACCCACGCATACAGATAATCCCTCAGTCCCTCAGTCGACCAGTGTATTTCAAACACTGATTCAACCACAAATACCGGGGGGAGAAGAAGGGCACCTATTGGTAGATGGGTGAAGTTATTAATTACACTTTGCATAAAGCCGGTCACTACAAAGATACAGGAAATCGCTCAGGGATTTCACCATGAGTCCAATGGTGGCCTTAAAACAGTTAGAGATTAATGGCTGTGAAAGGAGAGGACCTAATTTACAGAGTAAAAGAAGGAAGCCTGTACAGAATACAAATATTCCAAAACATGCACTCTGTTTGCAACAAGGTACTAAAGTAAAACTGCCTAAAATGTGGCAAAAAAATGAACATTATGTCCTGAATACAAAGTGTGACATTTGCAGTAAATGCAACACATCACTAGGAGTACCACCCTTCATATTTTCAAGCATGGTGGTGGTGACAAGGCAAGTCAGTTACGAAGAAATTCTTATTTACAATGACAGTCTACCCCAGACAACACTGGGCCAATTGTGTGTTGCCCTATGGGACCATTTCTTGCACTGAGATGCAGTGCCTTAGACCACTGCACCACTGAGGAGCACGGTATGCTTGTTATCGGCAAGGACTAGGGAGTTTTTTAGGATAAAAAAGAAACGTAATAGAGCTAAGCACAGCCAAAATCCTGGAGGAAGATCTGGTTCAGTCTGCTTTCCAACAGAAACTGGGATATGAATTCACCTTTCAGCAGGACAATAACCTAAAACAAAAGTCTGAATATACACCGGAGTTAATAACCAAGATTACATAGAATGTTGCTGAGGGGCCACCTTACAGTTTTGACTTAAATCGTCTTGAAAATGTATGGCAAGACTTGAAAATGGCTGCCTAGCAATGATCAACAACCAACTTGACAGAGCTTGAAGAATTTTAAAAGAATAATGTTCAAATATTGTACAATCCAGGTGTTCAAAGCTCTTATAGACTTACCCAGAAAGACTCACAGCTTTAATCGCTGCCAAAGGTGCTTCTAACATGTATTGACTCAGGGGTGTGAATACATATATACGTATTTCTGTATTTCATTTTCAATAAAACTGAAAATAAATCTAAAAACATGTTTTCACTTTGTCATTATAGGGTATTGTAGATGGGTGGATTTAATCCATTTTGAAATTGAGGCTGTAACACAACAAAATGTGGAAGGCAGTGCATTATGAAAGTATCCAGACCCCTTCACTTTTTCCAAATTTTGTTACGTTACAGCCTTAATCTAAAATGTTTTAAATTAAAATGTTCCCCAACAATATACACACAATACCCCATAATGACAAAGAAAATACAGGTTTTTAGAAATGCTTGCAAAATTACGAAAGATAAAAAACACAAATACCTTATTTACATAAGTATTCAGACCTTTTGCTATGAGACTCGAAATTGAGCACAGATGCATTCTGTTTCCATTGATCATCCTTGAGATGACTTGTAGAGTCACTTGATTGGATTCCACCTGTGGTAAATTAAATTGATTGGACATGATTTGGAAAGGCACACACCTGTCAATATAAGGTCCCACAGTTGACAGTGCATGTCAGAGCAAAAGCCAAGCCATGAGTTTGAAGGAATTGTCCGTAGAGCTTCGAGACAGAATTGTGTTGAGGCACAGACCTGGGGAATGGTACAAAATAATGTCTGCAGCATTGAAGGTCCCCAAGAATACAGTGGCCTCCGTCATTGTTAAATGGAAGATGTTTGGAACCACCAAGACTCTTAGAGTCGGCCGCAATCGGGGGAGAAGGGCCTTGGTCAGGGAGGTGACCAAGAACCCGATGGTCACTCTGACAGAGCTCCAGAGTTCATCTGTGGAGATGGGAGAACCTTATAGAAGGACAACCATTTCTGCAGCACTCCACCAATCAGGCCTTTTTGGTAGAGTGGCCAGACGGAAGCACCTCCTCAGTAAAAGATACATGACAGCCCACTTGGAGTTTAACAAAAGGCACCTAAAGGACTCTCTTTGGCCTGAATGCCAAGTGTCACATCTGGAGGAAGCATCATGCTGTGGGGGTGTTTTTCAGTGGCAGGGACTGGGAGACTAGACAGGAATGAGGGAAAGATGAACGGAGCAAAGTACAGAGAGATCCTTGATGAAAACCTGCTCCAGAGTGCTCAGGCCCTCAAACTGGGGCAAAGGTTCACCTTCCAACAGGACAACGACCCTAAGCACACAGCCAAGACAACACAGGAGTGGCTTCAGGACAAGTTTCTAAATGTCCTTGAGTGGCCCAGCCAGAGCCCAGACTTAAACCTGATCAAACATCTCTGGAGAGACCTGAAAATAGCTGTGCAGTGAGGCTCCCCATCCAACCTGACAGAGTTTGAGAGGATCTGTAGAGAAGAATGGGAGAAACTCCCCAAATACAGGTGTGCCACGCTAGTAGCATCATACCCACGAAGATTCGAGGCTTGAAAACGCTGCCAAAGGCCCTTCAACACAGTACTGAATAAAAGTTCTGAATAATTATATAAATATGATATTTCAGAGTTTTGTTTAATATATTTGCATTTATTTGTCATTATGGGGTATTGTGTGTAGATTGATGAGGGGGAAATCATATTTAATCAATTTTAGAAGATGCTATAATGTAATAAAATGGTGAAAAAGTAAAGGGGTCTGAATACTTTCCAAATGTACTGTAAGTCAAGGGGTATGAATACTTTCTGAAGTCATGGTATGTTTTTAGAATCTGGTAAGTATTACAATAGCAGCCTTTCGTTCATTTTTGGAAGTTTGAAAGTAAGTGACTAAACAGAAAAAACAACTCGGTGAAACAGTTTTGTATTTACAAATACATTATAAATAATCGTGTCAAGAATAGAGGCTTAAAATAAATAGAGAATGTATTATTACAATGAATATGTAGTAATAATAGGAGTAATAAGAAGAGTGACATGAAGTAGACCAATACATTGAAGTAGACCATTCACATGTATTAAAAGCTATGGAAGAAGTTGTTCAGCACTGCAAGTTGTGCTGTGATTATATCATTCTGTATGGGAGCTGCTACCTTCATGCATTGGAACGAAGCTGAGGGACAACATCGAAATTAATGTGTAATCAAAACTCACAGAACCATATAATTGATTTATTTTACCTTTATTTTAACTAGGCAAGTCAGTTAAGAACAAATTCTTATTTTCAATGACGGCCTAGGGACAATGGGTTAACTGCCTGTTCAGGGGCAGAACGACAGATTTGTACCTTGTCAGCTTGAACTGACCAAGAACCAGATGGTATCCAGACCCCTTGTTACTAGTCCAACGCTCTAACCACTAGGCTACCCTGCCGCCAATTGATATAATGATATAATGGTGATACTGTCATTATATCAATTGTGTCAGCAATAGTATCAATATCAATGATATATGAGAGCCCAATAAGACACGTTCATCTGCCCTACTTGTCCATCCCCAATAACTTTACAACATAAATCATTCACAATAAGTAATACAGGTAGGTGTTATCAAAATACAATACCAACAAAGCTATAATTGGAACAGTTTTCATAGAATGAACACAAAGCTTACAGCCGTGGATATTTAAGTTAAATGTTAATGGTTGAATAAGAAGAGTGACATGAAGTAGACCAATACATTGAAGTAGACCATTGACATGTATTAAAAGCTATGCAAGAAGTTGCTCAGCACTGCAAGTTGCGCTGTGATTATATATTATATATATTATATTATGGGAGTTGCTACCTTCATGCAGTGGAACGAAGCTGAGGGACAACATCGAAATTGTTCTGATGATGTCCACACAGAGGCCTGGCTCTCTGTGGGTTAACTTTATTTATTTGTTTATTTGGATCCCCATTAGCTTTTGTAAAAGCAGCAGCTTCTCTTCCTGGGGTCCACAAAAAAAACACAAAACATGACAAGTAACAAAACACTGATACATTGATAGACAAGAAAAGTCATACAAATAAAAAATATTATGATATGCAAACAATGCAAATTAAAAATAATACAAACAATACAACAAAGAAATACAACAACAAAAAATGGTGTGTGTGTGTGTGTTGTGTGTGTGTGTGTGTGTGTGTGTGTGTGTGTGTGTGTGTGTGTGTGCGTGTGTGTGTGTGTGCGTGCGTGTGTGTGTGTGTGTGTGTGTGTGTCCCCTCATAGTTTTGTTGTTTGCTTGAGTAATTGGAGATGGAAGAGAGTTCCATGGCTCTGTATAAAACTGACTACTGCCGTGAGCTCATGTGGACTTGGGGACTGTGAAGAAACCACTGGTAGCATGTCTTGTGTGATATGTATGGGTGTCTGAGCTGAATCTTATTTTATTATGCAGGTAATCTGGAATTTTCATCACAGTAATATCTATCATAAAAACTACAAGAGAAGCAGTTCTTCTCTCGTCAATCCTCAACCAAGAAAGACTAGCATGCGTGTTGTTGATGTTAGTTCTGTATGTGCAGTTAAGGGCAAGGAACCAGGTCTTCTTCTAGGATTTTTTCCCGGTGCTTAGCTCCAGCCCTTTACAATTACAAGCATACCCATAACATGATGCAGCCACCACAATGCTTGAAAATATGGAGACTGGTACTCAGTAATGTGTTATATTGGATTTTCCCCAAACATAACACTTTGTATCCAGGACACTTTGTATCAAGGACAAAAATGTTATTGCTTTGCCATATTTTTGCAGTTTTACTGTAGTGCCTTGATGAAAACAAGATGCATGTTTTGGAAAATGTTTTATTCTGTACAGGCTTCCTTATTTTCGCTCTGTCAATTAAGTTAATATTGTGTAGTAACTACATGTTATTGATCCATCCTCAGTTTCTTCTATCACTGCCATTAAACTCTGTAACTGTTTTAAAGTCACCATTGGCCTCATGGTGAAATCCCTGAGCAGTTTCCTTCCTCTCCGGCAACTGAGTTAGGAAGGACGCCTGTATCTTTGTAGTGACTGGGTGTATTGATACACCATCCAAAGTGTAATTCATAACTTCACCCTGCTCAAACGGATATTTAATGACTGTTTTTTGGCCGTATTTATTTAGGCTTGCCATAGCAAAGGGGTTGAATACTTACTGACTCAAGACATTTCAGCTTTTCATTTTTAATTAGATTTCTTTGTTGAAAAACATAATTCCACTTTGACATTATGGAGTATTGTGTGTAGGTCAATGATAAAAAAAATCTAAATGTTAACCACTTTAAATTCAGGCTATAACACAACAAAATGTGGAAAATGTCAAAGGGTGTGAATATTTTCTGAAGGCACTGTAGCAAATAGCAGTGGCAATACAGTCTGCTACCATTCTCAATAGTTTCCCATCAAGGTTGTCTATCCCCAGTGGTTTTTTGATTACTGATTGATAACCATAGTTTTGCCACCTCTCCCACACTAAATTGACCATTAAAAACAGCAATCCTTCTCTTTCATTATTATCTTTTATACAAAAATATGATGTTTCACTGTTAATTGTTGTCATTTCACTTCAGAGTTTTTCCACGTAACTAGTGAAATAGTCATTGAAATTACTGGCAATATCGAAAGGTTTTCTGCCCACGACATAATTTTTTATTTTACCTTTATTTAACCAGGCAAGTCAGTTAAGAACAAATTCTTATTTTCAATGACGGCCTAGGAACAGCAGGTTAACTGCCTGTTCAGGGGCAGAACGACAGATTTGTACCGTGTCAACTCAGGGGTTTGAACTCGCAACCTTCCAGTTACTAGTCCAACACTCTAACCACTATGCTACCCTGCCGCCCCATTAAGGTACTCCAAAGTATTTTTCCATTGTGTTTTCTGTCATTTATCTTTTTTTGGTAATATAATTTCTTATATTTGTTAAGTTTACAGTATGTCAACCAATCAGCTGAGCAGCCTGACTTGTTTGCCACCTCTTTTGCATTATTTATTTGAACCATAACAATTTTTCAATTCATCATCAATCCATCGGGCTCTAACAATTCTCACAGTTCGTTTCTTTAACTGGTGCATGCTTGTCAACAATTGGAATTAACAATTAATAAATGACTGTAGGCCCAACCTTTGGCTTTCCTTGTTATTGCCACAATGTTATGGTCACTACAGCCAAAGGAAACTGATATTGCCTTGGAGCAAAGCTCTGCAGCATTAGTGAAGATATGACCAATACAAATGGATGTTACAGATCCAACACTATTAGTTTGCACTCTAGTTGGTTTAGTGACAACCTGAGTCATATTACAGGCACACTCACAAGCTTCCTCTTGAGAAGACAGCTAGTTGCTAACCAGTCAATGTTCAGGTCACCCAGAAAGTGGGATAGGGATGGATAGAGAGGTAGTTCCTCATTGTTTTTCCCTGTGTTTTGAATCAAAACATCACCTGGTCATGACTTCATCGGCAGGTTAACAGAGGGCAAGTGAGCTACACCTCAGCAGTGCACAAACGAGCCTAAGGTAAAGCACTGATAGAAAAACATAAACACCAGTCATGTGAAAGGAGCTTTTAACACCAATCCAGACATAGTTATCTCCATTCATAAACTATAATCTAATTTAACACTCAGTTTGAGGAAGAGCATTTTCAAGCCGGAAAGCATTATTGGCGTACATGCATGACTTAGCTTTGAGCCCTTGATGAAAGCAAGACAGGGGGGAAACAGGGAGCTGACCAGAGTGAAATGCCTAAATCTCAGTTTGAATCATTTGACTCTTGTTAGAACTCAGGAAGATATTACATGGAAAGAAAATAGACCCTCACAAAACAATGGAAAATCAGGAGAAAGAGGATGATATTTCGTCCTGAAAATCACATCTCTGATCGTTTTCTTCTCTCCCTCTCCATGCATACCCTAGTCTGAAAGACAAGCAATTTGTGATACTTGTTGAAATAGTTCTCTTGAGCAACGGACAGAAAAAAAATCTAAATCCACCCACTCATAACAATGTTTTCTCTTCAAGACAACCTACTCTTTCCCTCACAGATTATGACAGTGTTTTAATTGTCAATGTTTCTCTCTTTCTATCTCTGTCTATGCACCACCGCTCTCAGAACAGCCTCTCATCCCTCCCCTTTTCTCCAGAGCACTGAGTTGGGTGGTGGTGGTGGGCAACGGGGACAGATCCTGGATCAGTTTGGAATAGAGGAACCTTCTGTATGAGTCTTTCTCCATCAAAGTGAAGATTTTCTGCTGGGCGTTGTCGAAACAGAATGGGCCGGCATTAGACAGGTTCTGTCTGGTCTCCTCTCGCGTTGCTGAGTCCAAGTTCACCTGAGAGGGGGAGGGAAAAGGAGAAATATAAGTAATGAAATACAACATGGATACTGTGTCAATAAAAGGTGCCATAAAAAGCCCTATAAAAATCCAAAACGGCAATCATAAAGGAACAACCACAGGTGCTTTTAGAAAGGGAGGAATCGTTAGAGGAAAAAGAGGATACATCAACAGGATGTATGAAGTGTTTTCAGAATCCATGTCAAAGGCACTCATGCAGGAATATTAAAAACTTTTATATTAATGGAGAAAACTGATGTATGGAAAGAGCCAGGTCATTACTCATAAGTGTACTATGACTCCAACAGAGTCATAGTGTGTAACACAGAATACTGCCTTTGAATGAAACCATTTTGGGGTAGCAGAGATTACCAAGGGAAAGTTTAAGACTATTTTTATTCCCATTTTACCTCGTTAAGAGCGTCTGCCGCGATGTACTGGTCATAGATCTGTTTGGCTTTACCTGCCATATTTTTGGGGGCTGACATTTTGTATTCCTCACAAGCTTTCCAGAACTCCATGTTCTCCTGGCTGAACTCTGCCTTCAGGAAGGTAGTGAACACCGTACGGCCAGCTGAGACAGACAAAGAGAGAGAGAGAAAGAGTATACATTAGTCAGGTGCTGGGTTTTACGATTTATATGAAGCTACACAATATTATGCTCCTAATGAAATGCTCCTAAAGAGAGAAACAGAGAGCATCCCTCTGAAGGGAGTCATGGAGGAAGCTATGGAATGTTGGAGGTCAAGGCCAGGATGGTTCTCAGGAGGCCGTTGCTCCTACTCCGTGTCCCCACAGAAAGCCTGACACCACAGGGACCATCAGCTAGCTAGCTAGCTAAGACTCACACTAGAGCAGCAGGCCCTCAGGGGCCACCCAGCATTGCCTCCAGACACGTAGCACATGACCAGAGCATGAGAACACAGCCGAAGAGCCATGTAAAGTCCCCAACAACCCACAGCCAGCCAAGTACCCTACAGCCCACACAGGCGTCATGGTAGTCTCTTAAACAGAGAGACAGGGGTCAGAGAGACAAGGGAGAGAGAGATATGAATGTCACTCAAGTTAGAGTGTTTGAAAACATGTAGTCCTGTATTGTGGTGTAACGCTAGTGTTATGGGTTGGTAATAGGTAGTGGCAGAGTTTTGACAAATATTTAGGAGTTCTATACAAGGGGCAGCAGAGAGCTTCATTCAAATGTTTTTTTTACAACTTCTTATTAATTAATAAAACCACCATCCCATTATCGAAGGTGTTTTCACATTTGAGCGCATTTGAGCAAGATAGACTCCCCGATTCTGTATTAGTAGGGCGGCAGGTAGTCTAGTGTTTAAGAACATTGGGCCAGTACCCAAAAGGTTGCTGGTTCGAATTCCCGAACTGACTAGGTGAAAAATCTGTCAATGTACCCTTGAGCACTTAACCCTTAATTCCTCCTGTACATCGCTCTGGATAAAGGTGTCTTCGACATTACTAACATGTTAGTGTATGTCCATAAGATGTCTCCCTTGATTTGTGACAAACTCACCTTCACTATTCATCAGGTTGTTGAAGGACAGTTTCCATTTCTCCACATCAGCAGGTGAAACTCTAAAACCAGAGAAAGGGCATAATCAGTATATTGGGATTAACAATAATATTTTCAATATTTCGGGCCTCCCGAGTGACGCAACAATCTAAGGCACTGCATCACAGTGCTAGCTGCGTCACTACAGATCCTGGTTCAATCCCAGGCTGGGTCACAGCCGGCCGTGACCAGGAGACCCATGAGGCGTCGCACAAGTGGCCCAGCGTCATATGGGTTAGGGGAGGGTTTTGCCAGCCGCGTTGTCCCATCGTGCTCTAACTCCTGTGGCAGACGTTTCCTCCGACACATTGGTGCGGCTGGCTTCCGGGTTAAGTGAGCATTGTGTCAAGAAGCAGTGCACCTCACCTGAGTCCGTACGGGAGTTGATGGGACAAGACTAACTACCAATTGGATATCATGAAATGAATGGGTTTTGTTGTAAAACGCTATATATTGATTGTTTAGCTGGAATGAAATGTTTATATTCTGTATTTGACGGTGATATGTGGATCTCTCACCTAGCTATCTTAAGATGAATGCACTAACTGTAATTCACTCTGGAAAAGAGCATCTGCTAAAATACTAAAATCTCAAATGTAAATATTTTCAAATAGATCTCATAAAATCGAATTCATTCGTTTAAAAAAAAGTTGTAATAATGATGTCACAAATGTATCATTTGTACAGTTCTTTATAAAAAATAAGGTTCTTCATTTGACTGTGTAAAACCTAGCAGCACTACTTATTCCTCCTGAGAGTGAGGCGGATATATAGAATTTTGCAACAAAACATTATTACTTGTCTCTCTGAAATTAAACTATCAAGTGATAGATTTCAAACAAATACGTGTCTGTCATTGAACAATGAATCTCATAATTAAATGGTTAAATAACACACCAATCTCTTTTATAAGTTCTTTAAAGAATAAAAGCTCATTTACCAACATTTCTGAAAATGTAATGAAACTCTTCAATTACTTTCACATAAATTTCGAAGTAAATCTTTAAAGACAATTAGTTGAATACTGGAATGTATTTGGAAATACACTTGGAAATGACTGTCATGTATTTTAAAATACTAAAATACAAACTGCCATACATTTGACCCAGGTATTTTAAAATAGTATTTGGAATAAGAATTTGAAAGTAGGCTACTTAGAGGAAATGAATGGAAAATACTTTCAAATACTTCCAATATAATTAGTTGATTCTGGCCACATTATTGAAAAGAATCAAATACACAGAAAATGATTATGTAAAAACACATAATCAAATTTTTCTACGGCTGGCCATGCTTTCCACCTGGCTACTCCTACCCCGGTCAACAGCACTGCACCCCCAACAGCAACTCGCCCAAGACTTCCCCATTTCTCCTTCTCCCAAATCCATTCAGCTGATGTTCTGAAAGAGCTGCAAAATCTGGACCCCTACAAATCAGCCGGGCTAGACAATCTGGACCCTTTCTTTATAAAAGGATCTGCCGAAATTGTTGCCACCCCTATTACTAGCCTGTTCAACCTCTCTTTCGTGTCGTCTGAGATTCCCAAAGATTGGAAAGCAGCTGCGGTCATCCCCCTCTTCAAAGGGGGGGGACACTCTTGACCCAAACTGCTTCAGACCTATATCTATCCTACCATGCCTTTCTAAGGTCTTCGAAAGCCAAGTCAATAAACAGATTACCCACCATTTCGAATCTCACCATACCTTCTCTGCTATGCAATCTGGTTTCAGAGCTGGTCATGGGTGCACCTCAGCCACGCTCAAGGTCCTAAACGATATCTTAACCGCCATCGATAAGAAACATTACTGTGCAGCCGTATTCATTGATCTGGCCAAGGCTTTCGACTCTGTCAATCACCACTTCCTCATCGGCAGACTCGACAGCCTTGGTTTCTCAAATGATTGCCTCGCCTGGTTCACCAACTACTTCTCTGATAGAGTTCAGTGTGTCAAATCGGAAGGTCTGCTGTCCGGACCTCTGGCAGTCTCTATGGGGGTGCCACAGGGTTCAATTCGTGGACCGACTCTCTTCTCTGTATACATCAATGAGGTCGCTCTTGCTGCTGGTGATTCTCTGATCCACCTCTACGCAGACGACACCATTCTGTATACTTCCGGCCCTTCTTTGGACACTGTTAACAACCCTTCAGGCAAGCTTCAATGCCATACAACTCTCCTTCTGTGGCCTCCAATTGCTCTTAAATACAAGTAAAACTAAATGCATGCTCTTCAACCGATCGCTACCTGCACCTACCCGCCTGTCCAACATCACTACTCTGGACGGCTCTGACTTAGAATACGTGGACAACTACAAATACTTAGGTGTCTGTAAACTCTCCTTCCAGGCCCATGTCAAACATCTCCAATCCAAAGTTAAATCTAGAATTGGCTTCCTATTTCGCAACAAAGCATCCTTCACTCATGCTGCCAAACATACCCTTGTAAAACTGACCATCCTACCAATCCTCGACTTTGGCGATGTCATTTACAAAATAGCTTCCAATACCCTACTCAACAAATTTGATGCAGTCTATCACAGTGCAATCCGTTTTGTCACCAAACCCCCATATACTACCCACCATTGCGACCTGTACGCTCTCGTTGGCTGGCCCTCGCTTCATACTCGTCGCCAAACCCACTGGCTCCATGTCATCTACAAGACCCTGCTAGGTAAAGTCCCGCCTTATCTCAGCTCGCTGGTCACCATAGCATCTCCCACCTGTAGCACATGCTCCAGCAGGTATATCTCTCTAGTCACCCCCAAAACCAATTATTTCTTTGGCCGCCTCTCCTTCCAGTTCTCTGCTGCCAATGACTGGAACGAACTACAAAAATCTCTGAAACTGGAAACACTTATCTCCCTCACTAGCTTTAAGCACCAACTGTCAGAGCAGCTCACAGATTACTGCACCTGTACATAGCCCACCTATAATTTAGCCCAAACAACTACCTCTTTCCCAACTGTATTTAATTTATTTATTTATTTTGCTCCTTTGCACCCCATTATTTGTATTTCTACTTTGCACATTCTTCCATTGCAAAACTACCATTCCAGTGTTTTACTTGCTATATTGTATTTACTTTGCCACCATGGCGTTTTTTTGCCTTTACCTCCCTTCTCACCTCATTTGCTCACATTGTATATAGACTTGTTTATACTGTATTATTGACTGTATGTTTGTTTTACTCCATGTGTAACTCTGTGTCGTTGTATCTGTCGAACTGCTTTGCTTTATCTTGGCCAGGTCGCAATTGTAAATGAGAACTTGTTCTCAACTTGCCTACCTGGTTAAATAAAGGTGAAATAAAATGAAATAAATAAATAAAATACACATGTATTTGAACCCAGGTCGGATTTCAGTACATCTATTGTGTGTCGATATCCCACAGTTCTTGACCTGCAAATTGCAAATTGCTAACGGCCTATAGTTTAATGATACAAGCAGATGTCATATCTATCATCTTACATAATGCTCTTTACAACAGGACATAAGCTACTGTGTTTTCCATGAGCATCAACCATACCGTATACACCTCTGAGTTAATGAGTAACCAAGCACACTAAAACATGTCAATTAAGTATTAAAAGTACAATTTACAGTTTTTGTCCTTAAGTACATCATTTCACACTAGCTGCAATCAGATTATCAACGTTTATTAACATTACTGCAGTGGTGGAAAAAGTACCCAATTGTCATACTTGAGTAAAAGTATAGATACCTTAAAGTATAGATACCTTAATAGAAAGTTACTCAAGTAAAAGTGAAAGTCACCCAGTAAAATATTATTTCAGGAAAACTTAAGTATCAAAAGTACATTTAATTGCTCAAATAAACTTAAGTATCAAAAATAAAAGTAAAACTGTAAATCATTTCAAATTCCTTATATTAAGCAAAGCAGACGGCAACATTTTCTTGTTATTTAAATTTACGAACGATGCATTTGTTTTTAGTGAGTCTGCCAGATCAGAGGCAGTAGGGATGACCACGTGTTATCTTGATAAGTGCATGAATTGGAGAATTGTCCTGTCCTGCTAAGCATTCATCATGTAATGAGTACTTTTGGGTGTAAATGTATGGAATAAAAAGTACATTATTTTATTTAGGAATGTAGTGAAGTAAAAGTTTTTTTTAAAAATGGTAAAGTACAGAAACCCCCCAAAACACCTTAAGTAATACTAAATAATAAACTATTTTTACTTAGTACTTCACGCCACTGCATTACTGTAAATTGTGAAGATAATTAAGGGGTTGCATTTATTTGTTTTCACTCCAAGCACACAAACTAGATTAGTCCTAATGAAAGGAAAGGTCAGGCTGGATATATATAACTAGTTTAGGAACAGCAGATGTTCCCTAGGGGGAGGACTCCAACACAGCAAATCAACCTGCATTAAAGTTCTTTACCTACGTGCACACTGGTTATTGCCTTGAGAGTATCATTCCCCATGGTGTGATAAATTAATTTAATAGAACCTGAATGCTGTTTTATCTGTGATATCTGGTATGTTGTTCAATATTATGTATGATGATTAGAATCAAGTGTTTGTTTGCTGCTCTCATACAACAGGTCTCCCTTGTCTCAATGTCCTTTATAAATAAATGATATATCAATCAACACATTCAAGGTTGAAAGGTTTCAGGATTCACAGTATCCACTGTGATTATTATTATTATCATCTGACCCTGCTGGTCATCTATGAACGTTTGAACATCTTGGCCATGTTCTGTTATAATCTCCACCCAGCACAGCCAGAAGAGGACTGGCCACCCCTCAGAGTCTGGTTCCTCTCTAGGTTTCTTTCTAGGTTCTGGCCTTCTACATCTGCATTGCTTGCTGTTTGTGGTTTTAGGCTGGGTTTCTGTATAGCACTTTCTGACATCGGCTTATGTAAAAAGGGCATTATAAATACATTTGATTGATTGATTATTCTCCTGTACACTCACCTCTTGGCAATGTTGGTCTTCTCTTTTATCTGTTCCTTGTCTGGTGGAACCTCAGGCTTATGGAGCAGAAATCCAATCTTGTGCTTGATGTCTTTGGCACTAAGGGAGGAGAAGTAGAGTGGGTAGTGTTAGGCTACAGAATGTAGAAATATCAAATTATTATTATTATAGCAGAACCAAGATGCCTGACACACAAGGCTTGTATTCAAACATACACTACTGTCTGAAAATCTCCCATTACAGTACAGATAGATCATTTATTTGTTAAGATTTCACATGTATTACATGTCTGTTACTAGTGATCTAAAACAACATAATAACAACCTCAAACAACTAAAGTACCCATCTTACCTTTTCATACAGGTTGCAGGCAGTGTTGCTAATCCCTTACACATGTTGCCTCTTTGCTAAATCCAAATCAAGGAGAATGATTTGCAGTGGTTTTGAGCGCAGAGGAAAAGGTTGTAATATTATGACTGGTAGTCCTCTCAGTAAGTCAGTAGTGCGCTCTGTCTTAGTGAAGCCTCCTCCCACAGTTGGGGTTTTATACAGCTACAGTGCTTAAACGCTGACAAAGAGCCAATCACAGCCCTCACTGGGCTAAGTATGCTCTCTTAATTTTCTCAGAGGAGAAATGATATGAGCAGGGAGAAGAGCACAGAAGTGGGTAACAAAACTCAGCTTCCTTTGATCTACATGCATGTTAATCAGAAACACACACTTACTTCTGTGTACATGTTTAGTCGGCATATGTCGGCATTTAACCTCTGCAAGACGGCCCAGAACAGAGCAGCCTGTGCAGGGAATGTAATGCAGTGCAAATAGTATGTTGCTGATTGTTGTACATTTTTGTCTGATGGCATCAGTCAGAATTGAGAGAACTGTTTGCTTGTGTTGGTTAAAGTTACTCCTCAGGTTGAAATACCCAGACCTGTGCAATCGAATTGTGAGTGTGTATGTGTGTAAAAGTGTGTGTGTGTGTGTGTGTGTGTGTGTGTGTGTGTGTGTGTGTGTGTGTGTGTGTGTGTGTGTGTGTGTGTGTGTGTGTGTGTGTGTGTGTGTGTGTGTGTGTGTGTGTGTCTTTCAAAATCACCCCTGGGCAATATACAACAATGTATAACAATCAGTCACATACCATTTTCATTGAACTTAAATTTCCTGCGCAGACTGCTCTACTCTGGGCAGCCATCCAGAGGTTAAATGCCTACATATGCCGGCTAAACATGTACTCAGAAGTATGTGTGTGTTTCTGCTAACCTGCCTGTAGATCAAAGGAAGCTGAGTTTGGGAGCTTGATGACAGGAGAGGGTGAGGGAACATTCTGGGAATATGGAGTTTGAGATGGGAGGAGTTGACGATGATGTCAATGCCATTTTAAAAGACCCCTAAGTAACAGAGGTGGTTTGATGAACCCTGCTCGTATGAGGAGTAACCTTGCCTGAGACCTGAAGAGATGTACTATCTCCCCGAAGTACATGACAGACAAGAGCTCTGAGGAAGCGTTCAAACTGATTTTCACACCTACAGACCGAAGACACTGATAATAACATAATCTCTCATACACACACATAGAAACACACAGAAACTCCTTTTGATTATATTTTGGTTAGAGGTCTAAGGAGTGCTGTTGACAAAGCACAACGTTATCCCAAGCTGCGTTCATTCTGTTTACTCTCTCTGTCTTTGTTATGAACAAAACAAAAGTGAGTAATATCCTAAAGAAGAGAGGAAGAGAGAAAGACAGAGAGATAAATGGTGGTTGGTGTGTGTGCGGACAATATTATGGTGCTATGCTACTAAACCTTATTTTGTATTCCAGGAGTGACTCTGCAAATTGTTTATGTTAGATGAGAGAAATAAAGGTTGTGTCTGTGGATGATTAGTGATTTAGAGAAGCTGAGACGTTAAAACATCTACGCTACCCTGTTCTGCATCCTACATACAGGTGCGATTCCGTGGGAAAGTCAACCTGAGCATGCAGGAAGAAAGTTTGTCATTTCCAACTAAAGCCATATTCATAATTATCCTTAAAGTCTATAATATAAAATTCATGCAATGTCCTACAGTACTTGAGTGATTCCTCAGGCAATACCATGACTTTGGGGATTCTTTTTTTTTAACATTTGTATCTAAAAGCATAATTGTGTAACGGCTTTCTTCCTGGGAAGGAGAGGACCAAAGCGCAGCGTGGTAAGTGTCCATGGTTATTCAATGACAGAAACTCAACATGAACACACTACAAAACAGTAAACGTGGCAAAAGCCGAAACAGTTCTATCTGGTGCAGAAAACACAAAGACAGGAAACAATCACCCACAAATCCCCACACAAAACAGGCTACCTAAATACGGTTCCCAATAAGAGACAATGACCAACACCTGCATCTGATTAAAAACTATATCAGGCGGAACATAGAAATAGACAAACTAGTCACACAACATAGAATGCCCACCCAGCTCACGTCCTGACCAACACTAAAACAAGGAAAACACACAAGAACTATGGTCAGAAGGTGACATATTGAGAAATAATAATTCAAAGTGGTGACACTTTGACCTTATACAGGCCTCCTTTAAGCCTCCCTGATGTTTCATTGGGATGTGCTAAAAACCTCAACTTGGTGTCATATTAAGCTTTACTGCTTGCTGTGTAATATGAGTAGTAAATATAAATATATATATACACTTTTTTATTATTACATACATTTCTGAATATTGGAAAATGTAAATATGCCATTTTAGATTTTGCAACTATTTCTAGATATTTTTAAACATAATATACTCTATGGGCATATCAAAGTTAGAGCCCAATTCATACAGAGAATCAGCATTGTATGCAATGTAACCAAACACAGCAATCCTTTTGCAAATCACCAGCTGAGGGCAAAAATGTATTATAAATGTTCACATTCACTCTGTTGGCAATGCTTACCAATTGGATCATAACTCTAAAAGTAGCAGAGATCCCTCTCTGGAACTGTGAAATACCCATAGAGTATATTATGTTCAACAATATATTGAAAAATTGGAGAAATCAAAAATCAAAAATCTATATTTACAAAGTTATTGAAATCAAAACACTACTCTTATTACAGAGCAAGCGATACAACTTCAGATGACAACAACGTTTGCTTTGTAGCACCTACAGATTAAATAATATGGAGTCTTAATTAAAGGAGGCCTGGTTAAAGCCAAAATGTCATAAATATGCCAACTTTAATAAATCCTTTCTCAACTATGCTTTTAGATACAAATTTCAAATATATGTCAACAATCCTTCCTTCAAAGGACTATTCTATGGATTACGTTTCGTGAAAATCCCCCAAATCATGGTCTTTCTATGTCTGAGTTTTGTGAGGAATCACTCGCTTTAACTTTTCAAATAAAGCCTGAGCTCCAACATACATCAAAATCTATTGTATATGTTCAACCCAGTACCAGTTTATGAGCATCAGTCTAAGATTCTTATACAAAAATATAGACATCACAAGACATGATGATATGTCTATGATATTCATCATGTACAGTATACTGACGCTTAAGTCAATGCTTCAACACATGATATGCAAAGAGCTTTGAGGAAATGGACCTTGTGTTTCTTTCCAACAGACTGTCTGACAATAACAGATGTCTCTCTCTCACACACTCATTTTCCAGAGGTTTGAGGCTCTTTTGTCCTTATAAAGCCAGGTGGTGATGACACATCCCTCTAGTCCTGAACACACACCTGTTCCTCATGTAGACACAGGCAGACTGGCCCACCTGGCTATCAGCAGCCTCTTTCAATCAGGGCTATGCATAACCAACTCCAATTGTATTCTGTCTGCATGAGACTGATGGAGGAATAGGTACAATGCTGTGAATGGCTCTTCTCACAGTCTGAAATCTATTTGGGGATGTTTTGTCTAATTTGTTAGTGAAACAAAACCCCACATTCTGGAAATGCAAAGATAATATCTCGTTCTCCGCTGACACCTGTCAATCAAATTATTATTATTATTATATTATTATAAATTTGTTATAAATTTGATTGAACATATCCTTCTTTTCAGGACAATCCTGACCTGAATTCACCTGATACACAGGGATTATTCCATTAATTTACATGGAATCATGTTATTCTATGTTGGTCAGAGACCTAAGGGGTGCTGTTGACAAAGCACAACGTCACCACTACTTGCATACGGTTCTGTGTGTCTTTGTTATTGCCAAAACAATAGTGAGTAATATCCTGAGCAGAATTTCTAGTTGATGCAATGGCAGGTATCATACTGATGGGAAACTATTATCACCATGCTGAGCTACCATCAATAGCTTAACATCTCTGGCTGTGTGTTTGCTTGTACTATACGTGTTAGTCGTTATTGTAGGATGGCTTCTGTGAAACTTTAATCCTCATCTCGTTGATTTATTCGGGGGGGGGGACTTCCGCCTAGGATTTAAAAATCACACCCAGGTGTGACTTCACACCAGGATGTTAATATCACACCCACGTGTTGTGTGTAAATATCAACCCCATTGTTCTGAGTGGCCAGGGCTTCACAAAGTGGAGATGAATATGACACCCTTGTGTTGTTGTTTTTTACTACGTGTTGTATGTAAACATCACACCCCACTGTTCTGATTATAGTATTGTGGATGTTAGAAGGGGTCCTAGTGTCTGTGTGCAGATATGTTGTGAAAGGTGTTGGTGGGGTGAACGAGACTATTGTGTTGGTAAAGGGGGTATTGTATTGGGGACTATGGTGACATGTGGGGGTTGGTATGATGGGTTAGTTAGGATGGGGGTTCCGTGTCTGGGTAAGACACATTGTCCAATTTTCTTAACCAGTGAAAATGCTTGAAGTGGTGATGGGTTAGTCAGGAGGGAGGTTTGTGTGATTGTGTGTATAGGTGGGGAGGGGCTGGTGATGTGGGTCTGGACAGTTTGGCAATGCTTAGTTTCCAAAATGCTTAGCTGCAAAGACTTTTGATTTATGAGGGGGCGGGACTTCACAACCTGGATATAAATATCACACCCATATGACTTCACGTGACTTCAAATGATGTAGGGTTTGTTCTGTCAAACTGTATTTCACAGCTTATGATTTTTGAGAGGGGTTTGGCAGGAGCAAATAAAATATGGTTATTAAATTAGATAACGACGTGGTCACCACGTTTTGTATGTACACAACTTTGATCTGATTACTTTGTTATGGATGGCTTTGATGTAGGTTTTGCGGCAGGGTGTGCGCGTGTGTGGGCGCAAAATACGGTGCTTTTGACTGTGCTTTTGGTCAATTTTGGGGCAAAGATGTGTTTTGCCCTTGATCAGTGGTAATGTATTAGGCTATAGCCAAAGGTCTATTGGGACTTTTGATCAAGTTTGTGGGTGGAGAGGAGGAGGGTTTGGTTAAGCATGTTGAAACAGTTTTGGTGTTGAGGGTAGGGTTTTGGTTGGGGGACCTGTTGAAACTGTTTGAATGGGGTGTGTTTTGTGGGTCTGGGTTGAAATCCAAACATTGTAATCAAACAGGTTGGGGGTAGGCTTAAGGCTGCTGCATGCTTCCCAACCGAAACAGTTTGGAACAGTTTGTGCATATACTGTATTATGATGACATTTTGTGAAGTTTTTGTTTGTTTTAATGTTCGGGCACATAACATTTTTTTCTCAAGGCCAGCCATTGTTCAGGAGACAAAGTCTATGCCCCTTCTTCCGTGATTGGTCAGCTGTAGGGGTGATGTAAGTTTCTTCATCCTGTTGATTCAGCCCGAAACGGAGTGTGGATTCAATATTGCGAACGACAAACTTTGAGCATCGATTGCCCGAGGAGGTACAGAAGTACCATCACCACTACGATTCTAGCCATACATTATAGAAAGACCAACATGTAAAGGCAAATTCATAGAGGGAGATTGCGGAGATGCTGAGGTCCGACCCAACCACTTCTTGGGAAAAGTGGGGTAAGGTTCGCAAACAAGTTTGTCAAGGTAAAGAAAAGAAAGAAGGGTCACGGTGGAGTGGCCAGTGGAAAGGCAACTTCAGACATGTTGCTGGCTTGTTCAGAACGTGAAGCATGGGAAGACTGAAAGCAATATGCCATCTTCACCAAAGGATGAGGTATAAGGTTATATTTTCTATTGTAATTGACGAAAAGAGTAGCCATATTTTGCTAACAATAGACAGCCAGCTAGAGCTAACTACTTGGCTGGCTCGTGGCTAGCTAGCCTTGCAGCATATTCATGCAGAGAAAGCAAGCTCACCAACTAAATTAAAGATCTTTTGAACGTTTGATCAAACATAATTTTGTCAAAGAAAGAAAATCATAAGCCTCCCACATTGGTAAACATCAAAGTCAACATTTGGTAGAAAGGTCCAGCTAGTTAAAGTGTTGCAAACGTTTGAGCAGAGTTGAGTAGCTAGGCCAGGCCTACTCAACCCTGCTGTCACGTGTGCTCCCTCTCCGGCCTCTAGGTCACCGGTTGCTCGTTATGGAGCACACCTGTCACCGTTGTTATGCGCACCTACACGTCATCAGACTCACCTGGACTCCATCACTACCCTGATTACCTTCCCTATATACAATTGAAGTCTGAAGTTTACATACAGTTAGGTTGGAATCATTAAAACTTGTTTTTCAACCACTCCTCAAATTTCTTGTTAACAAACTATAGTTTTGGCAATCAGTTAGGACATCTTTGTGCATGACAAGTAATTTTTCCAACAATTGTTTACAGACAGATTATTTAAATTACAATTCACTTCTGTCACAATTCCTGTGGGTCAGAAGTTTACATACAAGAAGTTGACTGTGCCTTTAAACTGTGCCTTTAAACAGCTTGGACAATTCCATAAAACGATGTCATGGCTTTAGAAGCTTCTGATAGGCTAATTGACATATGAGACAATTGTGGATGTATTTCAAGCCCTACCTTCAAACGCCTCACCTCGATTCAATCTTTTTTTTTACATTTGAAAAAACATAACATTATTATTTTTCTTCACATTTTCAAACAGTCCATTTGTATTTTCCAACGTGGCTATACATTTGTGGAAGCAAAACAACTTGTGTCGACAGGTGCAGGTGTAGTACCGCTACTACCAGCAGTACTACACCTGCACCTGTCGACACAAGTTGTTCTGCTTCCACGAGCACATCCAACGCTAGCATAAGTAATTCTATATTTGTTGTTAGCCCAGCTAGCATGGACACTGACAGTTGTGAATCTGATACAGCCGAAGAGCTTCTTTACCTGGGAAAGCACCATCGAAGAGGCACAAATATGATGAGAACTACATTGATTTGGGGTTCACTTATATTGGGAGTAGTGCCTTTCCTCAGCCACACTGTGTTATATGTGCAAAAGTACACTCTCTCTCTCACCACTCGATGAAACCTTCACTCTCAGACATTTTAGAAACAAAACATGACAATTTGGAAAAATAAGCCACAGGAGTTTTTTAGTGAGAATTAGGATGATTTTCGAGTAGTAAGATAGGTATAAAAGCAACAGATACTAAGAAGGGGCTAGAAGCGTCTTATATGGTGAGCTACCGAGTGGCTAGGACAGGAAAGCCCCATACTATTGTTAAGGACTTAATTCTTCCTGCTGCCGCAGGCATGGCTGAGACAATGCTGGGGGAAAAGGCCCAAAAAAACTATACAGACAATTTCTTCATCAAACAACACTGTTTCACGACGCATCAGTGACATGGCAGGAGATGTTTTGAAACAATTACTGCTTCACATACAAGCCAGTAAATTCTATGCTTTACAGCTGGATGAGTCAACAGACGTGGCGGGCACAGCTCCTCGTATATGTCCATTACGTTTATGGAGGGTCAATTAAGGAAGACATCCTCTTCTGCAAACCACTGGAAACCAGGACAACAGGAGAGGATATTTTGAAAGTACTGGACAGCTTTGTGACATCAAATGGACTTTGGTGGTCAAGATTTGTTGGTATCTGTACTGATAGCGCAAAAGCCATGACACGCCACTTGGGTACACTGCAGCATCCACTTGGCTCTTGCTGCCAAGGGAATGCCTGACAGCTTGAAATACGTTTTGGACACTACAGTGAAAATTGTTAACTTTGTTCAAATTAAAACAAGGCCCCTGGACTCTTGTGTATTTTCTGCACTATGCAATGCTTTTTCAACTAATGCGCTGGTTTTCAAGGGGCAAAGTATTGACAAGTTTTTTTAAATTGAGAGACGAGCTTAAAGTTTTCTTTACTGACCATCATTTTCACTTATGTTTCTCATATGACTGGCCTATCTGGGTGATGTTTTTTCTCACCTGAATGATCTGAATCTAGGATTACAGGGACTATCCGCAACTATATTCAATGTGTGGGACAAAATTGAGGCTATGTTTAAGAAGTTGGAGTTCTTCTCCGTCTGCATTAACAAGGACAACACACAGGTCTTTTCATCATTGTATGATTTGTTGTGTGCAAAATCGCGCTGTTAAGACACTGATGCCCTTTGCAACCACGTACCTATGTGAGAGTGGATTCTTGGCCCTCGCTAGCATGAAAACTAAATATAGGCACAGACTGTGTGGAAAATTATTTAAGACAGACTCTCTCCAGTCCTCCAGGCGGAACACTGCTCGATCACCCCAGGTGAGTAAGCACCAAACTCATTCAGAGCTTCCTGTCGGTCATGTGTTTGTATTGATTTCTTTCCCTGGGTTTTCCCCCTCTCTACAGCATAAGGCGCTAGTCGATTCAGGCGCAGCTGGGAATTTTATGGATCGTGGGCTTGCGTTAAGGCTAGGGATTCCCCTGGTGTCGTTAGATCGACCTTTCCCCGTGCACTCCTTAGATAGCCGACCATTAGGGTCAGGAGTAATTAGGGAGGCTACGGTGCCGCTGGACATGGTAACGCAGGGTGATCATAAGGAGCAGATTAGCCTGTTCCTTATAGATTCACCTGCGTTTCCAGTGGTGTTGGGTTCCCTGGTTAGGTCAACACAACCCGGTGATTTTCTGGCGACAGGGGGCTCTTAAGGGGTGGTCAGAGGAGTGTTCAGGTAGGTGTATAGGAGTTGCCGTTGGTGCGACTACGGTGGAGAGTCCAGACCAAGTTTCCACCGTGCGCATTCCCTCTGAATATGCTGATTTGATCGCCTTCAGTAAAGGGAAGGCAACCCAATTACCACCTCATCGTCGAGAGGACTGCGCGATAAACCTTCTGGAAAACGCTGCACTTCCTAGGTGTCACGTGTATCCATCGTCCCAGGAGGAGACAGTTGCGACGGAAACATATGTTTCCGAATCGCTGGGACAGGGGTACATTCAGACCTCCATATCACCCGTCTCCTTAAGCTTCTTTTTTGTGAAGAAGAAGGATGGAGGTCTGCGTCCGTGTATTGATTATAGAGGTCTAAATTCCATTACAGTGGGGTTTAGTTACCCACTACCTCTCATCGCTATGGCAATGGAATCATTTCACGGGGCGCGATTCTTCACAAAACTGGACCTGAGGAGCGCGTATAATCTGGTACGTATCCGGGGAGGAGATGAGTGGAAAACCGCATTTAGTACTACTTCTGGTCATTATGAGTACTGCGTCATGCCATACGGGTTGAAGAATGCTCCAGCCATTTTCCAATCCTTCGTAGATGAGATTCTCCGAGACCTGCTCGGGCAGGGAGTGGTAGTGTACATTGATGACATCTTGATCTATTCTGCGCGGAGCATATGTCTCTGGTGCGTAAGGTACTTGGGCGACTACTGGAGCATGACCTGTATTGCAAGGCGGAGAAATGTGAGTTTTTCAAACAGTCAGTTTCCTTCCTGGGGTATCGTATTTCCACCTCCGGGGTGGTGATGGAGGATGATCGCGTTACAGCCATGCGTAATTGGCCGACTCCGACCACGGTGAAAGAAGTGCAGCGGTTTTTAGGGTTTGCCAATTACTACCGGAGGTTTATCGGGGGTTTTGGTCAGGTGGCTGCTCCCATCACCTCACTGCTGAAGGGAGGACCGGTGCGCTTGCGCTGGTCAGCAGAGGCGGGCAGAGCTTTCAGTCGTCTGAAGGAGCTGTTCACCAATGCGCCCGTGTTGGCGCATCCGGACCCCTCTTTAGCGTTCATAGTGGAGGTGGATGCGTCCGAGGCTGGGGTTGGAGCCGTGCTGTCCCAACGCTCGGCGTGCCATCCAAACTCCGCCCGTGTGCTTTCTTTTCGAGCAAGCTCAGCCCAGCGGAGCGAAACTATAATGTGGGGGACCGGGAGTTGTTAGCTGTAGTCAAGGCTCTGAAGGTGTGGAGACATTGGCTTGAGGGGGCTAAATACCCTTTTCTCATCTGGACTGACCATCATAATCTCGAGTACATCCGGGCAGCTAAGAGACTAAATCCACGTCAGGCTAGATGGGCCATGTTTTTTACTAGGTTCCAGTTTACCCTCACATATCGGCCAGGTCCCAAAACACCAAAGCTGACGCACTGTCTCGCCTCTATGATACCGAGGAACGGTCAGTAGAGCCAACTCCCATCATTCCACCGTCATGTCTCGTGGCACCGGTGGTATGGGAGGTAGATGCTGAGATAGAGAGGGCCTCACGGTCAGAGCCGGCTCCTCCTAACTGTCCAGTAGGGACCAAGTACGTGCCGAGGGTGGTCCGGGACAAGCTGATTAGGTGGGCTCATACTCTTCCCTCCTCGGGTCATCCTAGTATCAAGAGGACAGTGCAGAGTCTGAGAGGGAGATACTGGTGGCCCACACTGGCTAAAGACGTGAGATTTTATGTCTCCTCCTGCTCAGTGTGTGCTCAGAGCAAGGCTCCTCGGCACCTACCTAGAGGGAAATTACAACCCCTCCCGGTTCCACAACGGCCGTGGACACATTTATCGGTGGATTTTCATACCGACCTTCCCCCGTCCCAGGGAAGTACTACGATCCTGGTCGTTGTGGATCGGTTTTCTAAGTCCTGTCGTCTTATTCCGTTGCCCGGTCTTCCTACGGCCCTGCTGACTGCTGAGGCTTTGTTTACCCATGTCTTCCGGCACTATGGGGTGCCTGCCTGAGGACATCGTCTGGTGCTTGATCGGGTCCCCCTAAACCCAAACAAGGGCACTTCATCCACCTCTGGCCTGCCAGAGTGTGGAGGTTCGCTGTTGGCTCCCCATGGAGAGAACAAACTCCCTCACGGGGACAGCGGAGTCAATCACCACCTTCGGAGACACCTGAAACCCCACCTCTTTAGGAATACCTAGGATAGGATAAAGTAATCCTCAGGTTTAGATCACCTGTTCCACTGGATGTCATAAGTGAATGGGCAGGTGGAGTAAATGTCTCTGATCGGGGTCCCCAATTCCAGGATTTGGGCAGGTTTCTAATGGGCGGTCCCAGGATTTGGGCATTGTCGGGACCGGCCTGGTGAGTGGGCAAGGTATGTTCCATGGGCCGAACTAGCCCAGAACTCCTTACGCCACTCCTCTACTAACTTGTCTCCTTTTGAGTGTGTGTTAGGTTACCAGCCGGTCCTGGCTCCATGGCATCAGAGTCAGACCGAGGCTCCTGCGGGGGAGGAATGGGAACAGCGCTCCAAGGACACCTGGAAAGCCGTTCAGGACTCATTACGGTTAGCGGGAGAACGGCAGAAGAGGAGCGCTGACCAGCACCGCAGTGAGACCCCCGTGTTTGCACTGGGGGACAGGGTCTGGCTCTCGACCCGAAACCTGCCCCTCCGCTTGCCCTGTCAGAAGCTGGGGCCGCAGTGTGTGGGGCCGTTCAAAGTCCTGAGGAGAATAAACGAGGTGTGTTATAGGTTACAACTTCCTAGGTATTACCGTATTAACCCCTCGTTTCATGTGTCTCTCCTCAGGCCGGTGGTGGCCGGTCCCCTGCAAGAAGGTGAGGTGTCTGAGGTCCCTCAGCCCCCTCTGGACATCGATGGGCCCCCGGCATATACAGTTCGAGGCATTCTGGATTCTAGACGCCGGGTGGGGGGCCTACAGTACCTCGTGGACTGGGAGGGGTACGGCCCGGAGGAGAGATGCTGGGTTTCGGTGAGGGACATTTTGGACCCTTCTCTCCTGATAGAATTCCACCGCCTCCACCCGGATCGCCCAGCACCTCGTCCTCCGGGTCGTCCTCGAGGACGGTGGCGCGCTGCGGGAGCCGCGCGTCAGAGGGGGTGTACTGTCACGACTTCCGCCGAGGTTGGCTCTCCTGCCCGTTCAGGCGGTGCTCGGCGGTCGTCGTCACCGTCCTACTAGCCACTACCGATCCCTTTTCGTGTATCTGTTGGTTTTGTCTGATTGTTTTCACCTGTGTGTTGTTTAGTTAATTAGTGTCTGTATATAATGTAGGTTGTCCCGCCCTTGTTTTGTGCGGGATTGTTTATTTTGTCATTCGTTTCCTCTGTGGGTGTTTTTGTGTTTATTATTCTCCGTTTAGTCTGTTATCCTGTTTTGGATAATTTCACCCTGTTTGTATTTGGGTTGACCGTGTTTATTTTGTTCACCGGAGAATAAACGTATTATCGCTATTTGCTCTCTGCGCCTGATTCCACCCACCTTGATTAGACGTGACATGAATGCATTCAGTTGTACAACTGACAAGGTATCCCCCTTTCCCTATTTATACTGAACAAAAATAAACAGTGCGTTCGGAAGGTATTCAGACCCCTTGACCTTTTCCATATATTGTTACGTTACAGCCTTATTTTAAAATTGATTAAACATTTTTCCCCGAGCAATCTACACACAATACCCCAAAATGACGAATCCAAAACACATTTTTAGATATTTTTTGCTGATTTATTAAACATAAAAAACATCAATACCTTATTTATCTAAGTAGTCAGACCTTTCGCTATGAGACTCTAAATTGAGCTAAGGTGCATCCTGTTTCCATTGATCATCCTTGAGATGTTTCTACAACTTGATTGGAGTCCACCTGTGGTAAATTCAATTGATTGGACATGATTTGGAAAGTTACACACGCGTCTATATCAGGTCCCACAGTTGACAATGCATGTCAGATCCAAATCCAAGCCATGAGGTCGAAGAAATTGTCCATAGAGCTCTGAGACAGGGTTGTCTCGAGGCACGGATCTTGGGAAGGGTACCAAAAAGCTTCTGCAGCATTGAAGGTCCCCAAGAACATATTGGCCTCCATCATTCTTAATTAATTGGAAGAAGTTTGGAACCACCAAGACTTTTCCTAGAGCTGGCCGCCCGGCCAAACTGAGCAATCGGGGGAGAAGGGCCTTGGTCAGGGAGGTGACCAAGACCCCGATGGTCACTCTGACAGTGCTCCAGAGTTCCTCCGTGGAGATGGGAGAACCTTCCAGAAGGACAACCATCTCTGCAGCACTCCACCAATCAGGCCTTAATGGTAGAGTGGCTAGACGGAAGTCACTTCTCAGTAGAAGGCACATTACAGCCCGCTTGGAGTTTGCCAAGATTGAACTATTTGGCCTGAATACCAAGCGGCACATCTGGAGGAAATCTGCCACCATCCCTACAGTGAGGCATGGTGGTGGCAGCAACATGCTTTGGGAATGTTTTTCAGGGGCAGCTACTGGGAGACTAGTCAGGATCGAGGGAAAGATGAACGGAGCATAGTACAGAGAGATCCTTGATGAAAACCTGCTCCAGAGCTCTCAAGACATCAGACTGGGGCGAAGGTTCACCTTCCAATAGGACAACGCATAAGTGGCTTTGTGACAAGTCTCTGAATTTCCTTGAGTGCCCCAGCCAGAGCCCGGACTTGAACACGATTGAACATCTCTGGAGAAACCTGAAAATAGCTGTACAGCAATGTTCTCCATCCAACCTGACAGAACTTGAGAGGATCTGCAGAGAAGAATGGGAGAAGCTCCCCAAATACAGGTGTGCCAAGCTTGTAGAATCGTACCCAAGAAGACTCAAGGCTGTAATCACTGCCAAAGGTACTTTAACAAAGTACTGAGTAGTGTCTAAATACTTTAGTAAATGTGATATTTCAGTTTTTTTTTTCTTCATTATACGGTATTGTGTGTGGATTTATGAGGGGGGGAGACGATTTATTCAATATTAGAATAAGGCTGTAATTTAACCAAATATAGAAAAATCAAGGGGTCTGAATAGTTTCCAAATGCACTGTAAACACAATATGCAACAATTTCAAAGATTTTACTGAGTTACAGCTCATATAAGGAAATCAGTCAGTTGAAATTCATTCATCTATGGATTTTAAATGACTGGGAATACAGATATGCATCTGTTGGTCACAGATACCTTAAAAAAAGTAGGGGCTTGGATCAGAAAACCAGTCAGTATTTGGTGTGACCACCATTTGCCTCCTTCGCATAGAGTTGATCATGCTTGTGATTGTGGCCTGTAGAATGTTGCCAGGTGAGTATGCAGGCCATGGAAGAACTGGGAAATGTTCAGCTTCCAGCTTCCAATGTTCAGCTTTCAGCTCTGTGTAGATCCTTGCAACATGGGGCTGTGCAACATCATGCTGAAACCTGAGGTGTTACATAAATGACAGAAAATGCACACATCAATGTAAATAAAAAAAATGAAAGCAGAAAGAACAACATGGTCATAAAAAACAAACACTTTCATCACTATTAAGGTCCTCAGTCAGCCTTGACTTGCCCTAAAGGCACAAAAACATCAAATTTCAGAGCATTTTTAAAGATTGTTCCACAAATAAGGTGCAAGAAAATCTCAATTACTTAACTCAGTAGAAACCAAAGTAATTATCAGAGTTAACCATCCCTGAGACCGTGTGTGGTAACTCGTATGTCTAAAGTTCATCCAGAGATTTTCCCTTTGCCTCGACTCAGCAGTCTCGTTCAATCATCATGGCCCTGGTGAGTTACGTGACGCTTACAGCAGGCATGTGTAGTTCTGTATGATAGTCACATAAGCGGCTAATAGCATTAATCACAAATTTCAATAAAGGGTGAATATATTGATAAAAGTCACCTTCTCCAGGAGAGATTCACAACATTTTTCAATGTGGTTCCGTCCCATGTAGCTCAGTTGGTAGAGCATGGCACTTGCAATTCTAGGGTTGTGGGCTCGATTCCCACAGGGGACCTGTATGAAAATAGTATGAAAGTGGATGCACTCACTACTGTGAGTTGCTCTGGATAAGACTGTCTGCTACATGACTAAAATGTCAAATATAAAATCTGTTTTGGTGAAAATAACAATTGGAACCATTTTGTGTTTGACTGCTAGGTTTCATGGGTATTATGAGTCACACTGTGGTACTCTGTATGTCTACATCCGCAGAGTACGACCCTGCCTCACACAGGAAGCGGCGCAGGTCCTAATCCAGGCACTTGTCATCTCCCGTCTGGATTACTGCAACTCGCTGTTGGCTGGGCTCCCTGCCTGTGCCATTAAACCCCTACAACTCATCCAGAACGCCGCAGCTCGTCTGGTGTTCAACCTTCCCAAGTTCTCTCACGTCACCCCGCTCCTCCGCTCTCTCCACTGGCTTCCAGTTGAAGCTCGCATCCGCTACAAGACCATGGTGCTTGCCTACGGAGCTGTGAGGGGAACGGCACCTCAGTACCTCCAGGCTCTGATCAGGCCCTACACCCAAACAAGGGCACTGCGTTCATCCACCTCTGGCCTGCTCGCCTCCCTACCACTGAGGAAGTACAGTTCCCGCTCAGCCCAGTCAAAACTGTTCGCTGCTCTGGCTCCCCAATGGTGGAACACACTCCCTCACGACGCCAGGACAGCGGAGTCCATCACCACCTTCCGGAGACACCTGAAACCCCACCTCTTTAAGGAATACCTAGGATAGGATAAGTAATCCTTCTCACCCCCCCCCCCTTTTAAGATTTAGATGCACTATTGTAACGTGACTGTTCCACTGGATGTCATAAGGTGAATGCACCAATTTGTAAGTCGCTCTGGATAAGAGCGTCTGCTAAATGACTTAAATGTAAATGTCTGGGTTTGAAGACTACTGTACATCGAAAGCAAGGGAATGTAAGATAAGTTTCAGGAGTTTAGCTAATCACTAATTATTCAATAAACAATGTAATCATTATGATGGATTATAACAATATTGTTTGTCTGGGCCTACTATGAATGAATCCTCAACATCCTCAACACACTCACGTTGTATGTGGGCCTAGGCCTACTCTGTTTATTTTGGTTTCTGAACTATTCGTTCTGAATTTTGATTATGAATTTCAGTTATCCTTGGGATGTTTTAAGATTGTAGTGAAATCAAATGTATTATATTAATTTTAACATAGTTATACAGAATAGAGACGATTAATGCTGTTAACAAAAGCGTTATTTTGACTAAATCATTCAACTGAATGGTGAGGTCAGAAGTATAGTGGTTCTCAAGTGTCACGTTCCTCTGCTTGTCTCCTTTCTTTCATCTGCACTGATGTGAGAGAACTGGACAGGCTCAAATTAAGAAAATATTATGAAGAACTCTAGTGACACCGTGTGGCTAGCCGAAAACACATAGAATCGGGTGCTTTTATTACTTTCTACTCCTTCCACCCACTAAGGATGCACTGCACCATGCAGTATCATGACAAAGTTATCAAGTCATATTCTCTCCATGACTCACCACATGAAAATAACCACTCCACGATGTTAATGAATCAGTTTGTTGCTTAACAACCTGACGACTCAAAACTTTCAGTCTGCAAACATATTTTCAGACATCTAGCTATGCCTTCAGATGAAGGTCTACCAGTTTATAACACACTATAGCACCTAACATTCACAAAGGCTCAACTAAACACATTGTGCACTCTTTTTATTTATCCGTTATTTTACCAGGTAAATTGACTTGGAACACATTCTCATTTGCACCAACGACCTGGGGAATAGTTACAGGGGAGAGGAGGGGGATGAATGAGCCAAACAGGGGATTATTATGTAAACAGGGGATTATTAGGTGACTGTGATGGTTTTAGGGCCAGATTGGGAATTTAGCCAGGACACTGGGGTTAACACCCCTACTCTTACAATAAGTGCCATGGGATCTTTAATGACCGCAGAGAGTCAGGACACCCATTTAACGTCCCATCCGAAAGACGGCATCCCCAATCACTGCCCTGGGGAATTGGGATATTTTTTAGACCAGAGGAAAGAGTGCCTCCTACTGGCCCTCCAACACCACTTCCAGCAGAATCTGGTCTCCCATCCAGGGACTGACCAGGACCAACCCTGCTTAGCTTCAGAAGCAAGCCAGCAGTGGTATGCAGGGTGGTATGCTGCTGGCAAATTGCAAAATGTTGTCTTCATGAACAATTCAATTTAAAGTGAAACACTTTCCATTTTTAACTTAAAGACATTCTAAGTTTAAGGTCTGTTAGCCTAGCGGGGCGGCAGATAGCCTAGCGGGGCGGCAGATAGCCTAGCGGGGCGGCAGATAGCCTAGCAGGGCGGCAGATAGCCTAATGGTTAATGGTTAGTGTTGGACTTGAAACAGAAAGGTTGCAAGATCAAATCCTCAAGCTAACAAGTTAAAAATCTGCCGTTCTGCCCCTGAGCAAGGCAGTTTACCCACTGTTCCTAGGCTGTCTGAAAATAAGAATTTGTTCTTTAACTGACTTGCCTAGTTAAATAAAGTTCAGTTCAACTCCCTTTTAAAATGTAATGATTAACCTTGACTCTATGTATGTGCAGAAGCAGGTCCCTTTAATGCCTCTGAGTCAGATTAATACTGATGCACTGCCTGATGTAAGGTAAAGATAGGTTACAGACAAAGCTTTGAGAGTGGTTAGAGAATAGCTTAAAGGCAATTAAAAACTGTAGTCAGGGAAAGCAAGAGACCCATTAGTCGTTAGTGCTTTGAGTAGAAGGTTGTCTATTGTGCGAGCTAAAGTATGCAAATTATCGTCAATCAGAGCATCCCTTTCTTTCACCTGTCCCTCTCTATTATTTTTTCTCAGTTGGAGGCAAAGAGAGAGTTTAGAGTGACACCCAAAATAAATAAATAAAATACATAAATCATCACAAATGTCAAGGCCTTCGGTCGCAAATATTGTTTATTTTCTGCCTTGTTTTGTGTACTGTTGGGGGTGACAGAAAATGACAAGGAAAAACACGTAGTAATAGTTCGTAATTACACACCTGGGACGATCTGCTTCTTTGAAAGAGAACACTTGGATGCTACCATGTAGTGCGAGAGAATGAGTGATTCTCCACCTTCCTCAGTAGGGTAGTCGTTGACAATACATGTACATCCGCATTATGTGTGAAACAGCTTGCTGGATGGAGAGAACATCCTGAATTGTATAGTACAGTAAACACATGGTTCTAATACAGAACACATTTAAAAGATTTAGATGCAAGTGGCTGTTCCACTGGATGTCATAAGGTGTATGCACCAATTTGTAAGTCGCTCTGGATAAGAGCGTCTGCTAAATGACTTAAATGTAAATGTAATACACATTTACATTTTAGTAATTAAGCAGACGCTCTTATCCAGAGCGACTTACAGTTGCGTTCATTTTAAGATAGCTTGGTGGGACAACCACATATCATATCCATAGTAAGTACATTTTTCCTCAAAGTAGGGGAGAACCGGGACAAAAGTAGCACTTGTGTTTTTCCTAATTACTCAGAGATCGATAAAGCTAAAGACACCATATTTTATGACGAACAACATATATATGTCCTCTACCATTAGTAATTTCATTCCTAGGGTTAATGAGTTGAAATTAAATAGACTGAGAACAGAACTACCACAACGTTACTTTTATACCTGCCGGCGGGGCGGGAGTAAACACAGTCTTGGGACGGAAGTAACACCTGGCGAGAAGTGCACAATATCTGTCATATCTCCATGTTTCTGGTTTGTAATGTACTGTAATGTACTCTCAGCCATAATTTCATGTTTGTGTTGACTTTAAAAATTCATGCTGTAGGTTCACAATTTTTTTAAATGAACCCATGCGACATCGCAACGTTGCTCAACCACAATATTTTGCCTTACAATATTTATTGGACTAAAATAGATCACATAATAGCTATATTAACCAATTTTCTCATCTCACTTTAATGGGAATGTAGTAGGATATGCTTTTCACCATTTTCAATTACTATTCATCCTTAGCCTTAACAATCAGGTGCCCTCCAGCGGTTATTGTCATGAGAACAACATAGACGAAATATACTGATACGGTCACTAAGTTTATCAGGAAGTGTAAAGGAGATGATTAAAACCTACCCTCACTAGAAATCGTGGATAGATGGCAGCATTCACGCAAAACCTGAAAGTGCGATCCATCAGATTTAACCATAGCAAGGTGACTGGGAATATGGCCAAAAACAAACAGTGTAGCTATTCCATCCATAAGGCAATCAAACAGGCAAAACAACAGTATAGAGACAAAGTGGTGTCACAATTCCACGGCTTAGACTTGAGACATTTGTAGCAGGGTCTACAGACAATCATGGACAACAAAGGGAAAACCAGCAATTGCGTGGACACCGACGTCTTGCTTCCGGACAAGCTGAACACCTTCTTCACCCACTTTGAGGATAACATAGGGCCACCGAAGCGGCCCGCTACAAAGGACTGTGGGCTCTCCTTCTCCGTGGCTGACGTGAGTAAGACATTTAAGTGTGTTAATCATCGCAGGGCTGCCGGCCCACACGGCATCCATAGCCGCGTCCTCAGAGCATGCGCAGACCAGCTGGCTGGAGTGTTTACAGATATATTCAATCTCTCCCTATCCCAGTCTGTCCTCACATGCTTCAAGAGGTCCACCATTGTTCCTGTACCCAAGAATGCAAAGGTAACTGAACTAAATAACTATTGCCCCATAGCACTCACTTCAGTCATCATGAAGTTCTTTGAGAGACCAGTCAAGTATTATATAATTTCTACCTTACCTGACACCCTAGACCCACTTCAATTTGCTTACCGCCCCATCAGATCAACAGACAATGCAATCACCATCTGGACAAGAGGAATACCTTTGTAAGAATGCTGTTCATTGACTATAGCTCAGCATGCTGACTATAGTACCCTCCAGGCTCATCATTAAGCTTGAGGCCCCTGGTTTGAACCCCGCCCTGTGCAACTGGGTCCTGGACTTTGACGGGCCTCCCCCAGGTGGTGAAGGTAGGAAACAACACCTCTACTTCGATGATTCTCAACACTGGGGCCCCACAAGGATGCATGCTCAGCCCCCTCCTGTACTCCCTGTTCAACCATAACTGCGTGGCCATGCACGCCTCCAACTCAATCATCAAGTTTGCAGATGACACAACAGCAGTAGGCCTGATTACCAACAATGACGAGACAGCCTACAGGGAGGAGGTGAGGGCCCTGGGAGTGTGGAGCCAGGAAAATAACCTCTCACCCAACTTCAACAAAACAAATGAACTAATTGTGGACTTCAGGAAACAGCAGTGGGAGCCCCCCAAATCCACATCTACGGTACCGCAGTGGAGAAGGTGAAAAGCCTCAAGTTCCTCAACGTACACATCACTGACAAATTGAAATGGTCCACCCACACAGACAGTGTGGTGAAGAAGGCGCTACAGCGCCTCTTCAACCTCAGGAGGTTTGGCACCCAAAACCCTCAAACTTTTTGCAGCGGCACAATCACCATCTGGTGTGGCAACTGCACCGCCCACAACCGCAGGGCTCTCCAGAGGGTGATGTGGTCTGCCCAACACATCATTGGGGGCAAACTACCTGCCCTCCAGGATACCTACAGCACCCAATGTCACAGGATGGCCATCATAATTTTTCCAACAAATGTTTACAGACAGATTATTTCACGTATAATTCACTGTATCACAATTCCAGTGGGGCAGAAGTTTACATACACTAAAGTTGACTGTGCCTTTAAACAGCTTGGAAAATTACTGAATATTATGTCATAGCGTTAGAAGCTTCTGATAGGCTAATTGATATAATTTGAGTCAATTGGAGGTGTACCTGTGGATGTATTTCAAGGCCTACCTTCAAACTCAGTGCCTCTTTGCTTGACATCATGGGAAATCAAAAGAAATCAGCTAAGACCTCAGACAAAAAAATTGTGGACCTCCACAAGTCTGGTTCATCCTTGGGAGCAATTTCCAAATGCCTGAAGGTACCACATTCATCAGTACAAACAATAGCACGCAAGTATATGCACCATGGGACCACACAGCCGTCAGGGCAGCCTAGTGGTTAGAGCATTGGACTAGTAACCGAAAGGTTGCAATTTCAAATCCCGACCTGACAATCTGTCGTTCTGCCCCTGAACAGGCAGTTAACCCACTGTTCCTAGGCCGTCATTGAAAATAAGAATTTGTTCTTAACGGACTTGCCTAGTTAAATAAAGGTATAAAAATAAATAAAAAATACCGCTCAGGAAGGAGATGTGTTCTATCTCCTAGAGACAAACCTACTTTGGTGCAAAAAGTGCAAATCAGTCCGAGAACAACAGCAAAGGACCTTGTGAAGATGATGGAGGAAACAGGTACAAAATTATCTATATCTACAGTAAAAAGAGTCCTATATTGACATAACCTGAAAGGCTGCTCAGCAAGGAAGAAGCCACTGCTCAAAAACCGCCATAAAAAAGACTAGGATTTGCAACTGCACACGGCGATTGTACTTTTTGGAGAAATTAGTTCCACCACCCACACATGCAATGACATCTCCTGGTTCAATGATGTTTCTAGAGACAATATCTCTCTCATCATCACTCAATACCTAGGTTTACCTCCACTGTATTCACATCCTACCATAACTTTGTCTGTACATTACACCTTCAAGCTATTTTATCGCCCCCAGAAACCTCCTTTAACTCTCTGTTCTAGACAACAAATTCTCATTGCTTTTAGCCATACCCTTATCCTACTCCTCCTCTTTTCCTCTGGTGATGTAGAGGTGAATCCAGGCCCTGCAATGCCTCGCTCCACTCCTATTCCCCAGGCGCTCTCTTTTGATGACTTCTGTAACCGTAATAGCCTTGGTTTCATGCATGTTAACATTAGAAGCCTCCTCCCTAAGTTTGTTTTATTCACTGCTTTAGCACACTCTGCTAACCCGGATGTTCTAGCTTTGTCTGAATCCTGGTTTAGGAAGACCACCAAAAATTCTGAAATTTTCATCCCATATTACAACATTTTCAGACAAGATAGAACTGCCAAAGTGGGCGGTGTTGCAGTCTACTGCAAAGATAGCCTGCAGAGTTCTGTCCTACTGTCCAGGTCAGTACCCAACAATTTGAACTTCTACTTTTAAAAGTACACCTCTCTAAAAACAAGTCTCTCACCGTTGCCGCCTGCTATAGACCACCCTCTGCCCCCAGTTGTGCTCTGGACACCATATGTGAACTGAGTGCCCCCCATCTATCTTCAGAGCTCGTGCTGCTACGCAACCTAAACTGGAACATGCTTAACACCCAGCCATCCTACCTACAATCTAAGCTTGATCCCCTAATCTCACACAAATTATCAATGAACCTACCCATCAATCATCTCCAATCCAAAGTTAAATCTAGAATTTGCTTCCTATTTCGCAACAAAGCATCCTTCACTCATGCTGCCAAACATACCCTTGTAAAACTGACCATCCTACCAATCCTCGACTTCAGCGATGTCATGTACAAAATAGCCTCCAATACCATGCTCAACAAATTGGATGCAGTCTATCACAATGCCAACCGTTTTGTCACCAAAGCCCCATATACTACCCACCATTGCGACCTGTACGCTCTCGTTGGCTGGCCCTCGCTTCATATTCGTCACCAAACCCACTGGCTCCATGTCATCTACAAGACCCTGCTAGGTAAAGTCCCCCCTTATCTCAGCTCGCTGGTCACCATAGCATCTCCCACCTGTAGCACACGCTCCAGCAGGTATATCTCTCTAGTCACCCCCAAAACCAATTATTTCTTTGGCCGCCTCTCCTTCCAGTTCTCTGCTGCCAATGACTGGAACGAACTACAAAAATCTCTGCAACTGGAAACACTTATCTCCCTCACGAGCTTTAAGCACCAGCTGTCAGAGCAGCTCACAGATTACTGCACCTGTACATAGCCCACCTATAATTTAGCCCAAACAACTTCCTCTTTCCCTACTGTATTTATTTTATTTATTTATTTTGCTCCTTTGCACCCCATTATTTTTTATTTCTACTTTGCACATTATTCCACTGCAAATCTACCATTCCAGTGTTTTACTTGCTATATTGTATTTACTTTGCCACCATGGTCTTTTTATTGCCTTTTCTCCCTTATCTCACCTCATTTGCTCACATTGTACATAGACTTGTTTCTACTGTATTATAGACTGTATGTTTGTTTTACTCCACGAACTGCTTTGCTTTATCTTGGCTAGGTCGCAATTGTAAATGAGAACTTGTTCTCAACTTGCCTACCTGGTTAAATAAAGGTGAAGAAAAAAAAATAATCCGGACTTTAAATAATTGGAACATTAGTCACTTTAATAATGTTTGCATATTTTGCATTTCTCATCTCATATGTATATACTGTATTCTTTCCTATTCTACTGTATTGTAGTCTATGCCATTGACATTGCTCGTCCAAATATTTATATATTTTTAATTCCATTCCTATAGTTTAGATTGTGTGTATTTTTAAATATTACTTGAATATTACTGCAATGTTGGAGCTAGAAACACAAGCATTTCTCTACACCCACAATAACATCTGCTAAACACGTGTATGTGACAAATACCATTTGATTTGAATTGAACCTTAAACAACTAAACACAACTCTACAACCGAAAAATACTTCTGGGTCCATTTCTTTACTTCATCGCTCAAAATCACTTTTTGTTGATTTCTCTGCAAAACATGGTGAAATTGGGCTGTTTTTCAGGGAGGTCATTATCCACATTAGTAATGTGCTGACTTCACTACATCCTTCTAGCTTCTGTGTTATCTGAGAAAATGGGTGTGTTACTTTCACCCCGTGTTACTTTCGTCCCAGGGGAAAAAAGTCAAGTGTGAGTGTTAGTTCACGAAAGGCACGAGGAAGGGGTGGGGGGGGGGGCTGTGGGATTATTTAAGATAATTTGAAAAGGTAGGGTTTCAGATGTTTTCAGATGATGGGCAGGGACTCTGCTGTCCTAGCTTCAGGGGGAAGATGGATCCACCATTGGGGCTCCAGGACAGAGAAGAGCTTGGACTAGGCTGAGCTTAAGCTGCCCTGCTTTAGGGGTGGGAGGGCTAAGAGACCAGTGGTGGCAGAATGGGGTGCTAAAATTGGGGTGTAGGGTTTGAGCATAATCTGAAGGTAGGGAGGGCAGTATCTCTTGCTGCTCTGTAGGCAAGTACAATGGTCTTGTAGTGGATGTGAGCTTTGACTGGAAGCCAGTGGAGTGGGTTGACATGGGAGAACTTAGGAAGGTTTAACACCAGGCAGGCTACAGTGTTCTGGATAAATTGCAGGGGTTTGATGGCACAAGCGGTTCATGTAATTATGTAAAATCTCCCTCTGGTTTTTAATGCAACAACGTTTTCTAAAAACTTAAATATATGCTCCGAATTAAGATTCAAAGATGTCTACAGAAAGAATGGGGTGTCAGCTATGACATGCCACCTTGAGTTAGTTATTGAACTACATTAAGTGAAGTAGATTTACACTGGGTAACGGAATTACATCATGGGCCCATAATTTGTAATACGCAGAAATACATAATTATGGATATGAATGTCATTCTTATGTTTTACAAGTTTGGACATCACAGTGCAGCAGAGCACAGTAAAAGTACAGTGCAGTACAATACAGCACAGCAGAGTAGAGTTCCGTTCAGTAGAGTTCTAATGAAATGTAATGTTATTTGTCACATGCGCCGAATACAACAGGTGTAGGTAGACCTTACCGTGAAATGCTTACTTACATGCCCTTAACCAACAATGCAGTTGAAGAAATAGAGTTAAGAAAATATTTCCTAAATAAACTAAAGTAACACAATAAAATAAAAAGTAACACAATAAAATAAAATAACAAGGCTATATACAGGGCGTAGCGGTACCAAGTGAATGTGCGGGGTCACAGGTTAGTCGAGGTCATTTGAACATGTACAGTAGGTAGGGGTAAAGTGACTATTCATAGATAATAAAACAGCAAGTTTCAGCAGTGTAAAAACAAAGGGTGGGTGGGGGGCAATGTAAATAGTCCGGATGGCCATTTGATTAGTTGTTCAGAACATATTCCAGTCTGTGGTAGCAAAACAGTCCTGTACTATAGCATCTGAGTCACCTGACCACTTCCATATTGAGCGAGTCACTGGTACTTCCTGATTTATTTTTTGCTTGTAAGCAGGAATCAGGAGGATAGATAAGTCAGAATTGCCAAATTAAGGGCCTCCTGAGTTGCGCAGCGGTCTAAGGCACTGCATCGCAGTGCTTGAGGCGTTACTACAAACCTGGGTTGATCCTGGGCTCTGTCAAAGCCAGCCGCAACCGGGAGACCCATGAGGCGACGCACAATTGGCCCAGCATCGTCTGGGTTAGGGGAGGATACTGCCAGGATGTCCTTATACCACCGCGCTCTAGCAACTTCTGTGGTGGGCTGGGTGTATGCATGCTGACATGGTCGCCAGTTGCACGGTATTTCCTCTGAAACATTGGTGCGGTTGGGTTCTGGGTTAAGCAAGCAGTGTGTCAAGAAGCAGTACGGCTTGTTAGGGTCGTGTTTCCGAGGACACATGGCTGTTGACCGTCGCCTCTCCCGAGTCCGTACGGGAGTTGCAGCAATGGGACAAGACTGGAACTACCAGTTGGGGGGCTGTGCAGGGCGATGTGTCAAATGGAGGGCGAGGGAGAGCTTTGTATGTGTCTCTGTGTGTGGAGTACAGGTGGTATAGATTTTGATGAGCATTTTCTTGTTTGCTTGTGGCCTTATAAATCGTTGAGTGCAGTCTTAGTGCCAGCATCAGTTTTTTGTTTTGTTTTGTTTTAAGTCATTTAGCAGACGCTCTTATCCAGAGCGACTTACAAATTGGTGCATTCACCTTATGACATCCAGTGGAACAGCCACTTTACAATAGTGCATCTAAATCTTTTAAGGGGGGTGAGAAGGATTACTTTATCCTATCCTAGGTATTCCTTAAAGAGGTGGGGTTTCAGGTGTCTCCGGAAGGTGGTGATTGACTCCGCTGTCCTGGCGTCGTGGGGGAGTTTGTTCCACCATTGGGGGGCCAGAGCAGCGAACAGTTTTGACTGGGCTGAGCGGGAACTGTACTTCCTCAGTGGTAGGGAGGCGAGCAGGCCAGAGGTGGATGAACGCAGTGCCCTTGTTTGGGTGTAGGGCCTGATCAGAGCCTGGAGGTACTGAGGTGCCGTTCCCCTCACAGCTCCGTAGGCAAGCAGTTTGTGGTGGTACATTGAATACTTGGTAGATAGTGTGGTCTACAGCTTATCATGAGGTACTCAACCTCAGGTGAGCAATACCTCAAGATTTCCTTAATATTAGACATTGCGCACTAGCTATTTTTGACAAATAGACACACACCACCACCTCTTGTCTTACCAGGCGTAGCTGTTCTGTCCTGCCGATGCACAGAAAACCCAGCCAACTGTATATTATCCGTGTCGTCGTTCAGCCAAGACTCGGTAGGATAGTCTCAAACTGAGATCACCAGTTATTGCACGTTGGCCAATAGAAAGGATGGTAGAGGAGGGTTACCCTCGAGCCGACAAATTCTCTCGAGGCACCCCGATCTCCACCCGCTGTATTTCTGTATTTTCTACACGCAAATGATGAGGATTTGGGCCTGGTCTGGGAGAAGCAGTATATCCTTCGCATCAGACTCTTTAAAGAAAACTTTGTCCAGTTCGAGTTGAGAAATCGCTGTTCTGATATCCAGAAGCTTTTTAGGTCATAAGAGACAGTAGCTGCAACATTGTGTACAAAATTAGTTACAATCAATGCAAAAAAAACACAAAATAGCACAGTTGGTTAGGAGCCTGTAAAATGGCACCATCCCATCTGGCACCATTATTTTATGCAGTACAGTAGAGTATTGATCAGTACAGTAGTGTACAGTACAATATACTGTACTCTACTATACTCTACTTTTATTAACAATACTGTATTTTACTGTACTACTGTATTGGACTGTACTCTACTATGCTCTACCCCAGGGTTTCTTTTATGAAAATGTGTCGCCTGACATTCCAGAGGCAGCATTTTAATTTACCAAACATTTTAGAAAAGTACCGGACCCATAGGAATTGGGTGCACAACCTGATATGGGTGCTCAGAATTACAGAAATCACATTTAGATTATGGTAATTAATCGGATCAGAACATGTATGTCAATTATGCAATGAAGTGTGTCCTTCCCGCACACTTTGAATATGTTAGAATAACTTGTCCACATTTACTTTTCCTCAGACAAGACGAGTAAGTAACAGAAAAATCACTATCCTATGCATAGGCAGAGCGTGAGTTTGAAGTTTGGGGAAGCACATTTTTTCATAAAAATGCACCTTTATAATTAAGCATTCCATGGATCATCGCAGTTGCAGATTTATGTAAGAAAGCCTACTATTCGTAATGTGATGATATCGATTGGATAGTCATCATTTAGGCTAATAATAGGCCTAACTATAGACTATATCAGATATGTTTCTTCTTTGTATGGGAAAAACACATTTCATGCTATTTTACTACACTTTATATGATTGGAGACATTACCAGAATACATTTTAATACAATAAATTACATGGTAGACTACTCTGCTGACACTGGAGGTCGGGCTGGACACGGACAAAAAAAAAGGAAAAAAAGGATTGTCCATATAATGGCCTATGAGAAGGAGCCTCAAATACAATATGACGTCAATCTAAACTGGAGGAGGAAATTATTGTCCAAAAATATACTTTTAAGTGGCACTAACCTAACAATAAAAAATAGTGAATATGACCATTGTGCACTCCCCAGGGATATGGTGAATGCGCTCCACTGGTGCCCCGTAAGATTCGCCTACTGTTGTTCGTTCAACTATAATATAGATTAGTATTTTCATTGTCTTCCCTTTACAGCAATAGCCATTGACTTTCGAAATATTGCGATATGCCTGGCTGGTCCTCTCTACTTTTCACTGACAGTCGCAACTCAATGATGATCTATTTGATATTTGCAGTGCATGCTGTCCAAATTGCGCAGACTGACTTTCCTTCTGACTGTAGGCAATGCGATTTAAAACAATCAACAATGTATTTATTTTTTAAGGCTAGGGGAAGCTACCCTCTGTGGCCAAATCATTCTTTAGTAACCTATTTTGAACTTTATTTACTTCTGTATAGACAGGAGTAGGCTAATTAGGCTAATTAATTTTGGCAATTGAATTCTATTTACTAGCCCCTAGCCTAATGGGCATGTTGCCTATGTCCGTCTACTATCCCCCATAGTAGAAAGGTTTACCTAATCGGTCAGCTTGTCAAGAAACAAAGAGATGTAATGGGTTCGCACTCATTATTTTATGTTTTTAATTTTTTTTACTGCCTCAGGGATATTTACACAGACGTTTCGGCTTTACAGCCTTCTTCAGTGGCTGTTATTTAATTCAAAACAGCGTTTGTAAAGAACATCAGATGAGCAGCAGGTGCTTCTAATCAGGGATGTGGCTTTTCTGGTCTACCTGTACACAAATTAGTCAAAGAAATTCGGAATTATAGGGTATGGATGCGGGCCCAACGGGTAACTCCCAAATCTATTGCCACAGGTGTCCACTCACCTAAATACATCACATCAATTCATGAGCTAGCCCACCAGACTCTGGGACGATAAATCCCAAATGCATACAACTAGTAGGCCTAGGCTACATAAAACAAATTAAAGGCAAAGAATATGATGCAACAGACCAGAAGGTTGAGCTTAAAATGTTGAATAACTATTATTTCTTAACATTAGCTCATTAATGCGCACAAGGCAGTAGGCTACACGCAAATGTGCATTTGGCTTCCTGACAGTGAAAGATAGTTGAAAACCAATAGAACATGAGAGGAATAGGCTACTGGTTTCAATGGCATATGGAAGTCTGTATAAAATAGTTGCCTCCACAATATGGTCGGATTTTGCCTACGCTAGGCTTCTTTGAAGCAAGGTAAAATATGCCTCATAATATGTAGTAAAGGTTCAGGATTCAAACCATATAAGTAGTTATGTTTTGAAAATGGATACTTCCTCCATCTCATTGCAAAGTGGCGTGTGACATGCTGATTAAGCCTGAGTTCCAGAAATTGCCTATGCATTTCTATGGCAAGTGGGAAGCATGCTTCAATTACAGGTTGAGAAATACAAATATGAACTGTACTGAACAAAAATATAAATGCAACAATTTCAATGATTTTACTGAGTTACAGTCCATAAGGAAATCAGTCAAATTAAATAAATGAAATTAAAAAATTAAATAAATTATAAATAAAAAATAAAAATAAATTCATTAGGCCCTCATCTATGGATTTCACATGACCGAGCAGGGGTGCAGCCTTGGGTGGGGAGCCAGGCCCAGCCAATCAGAATGAGTTTTTCTCCACGAAAGGCTTTATTACAGACAGAAATACTCCTCGGTTTCATCAGCTGTCCGGGTTGGCTGGTCTCAGACGATGTCGGATGTGGATGTCCTAGGCTGGCCTGTTTACTCGTGGTCTGCAGTTGTGAGACCATTTGGACGTATTTCCAAATTGGTTGAGAAATTAACATTAAATTTGCAACAACTCTGGTTGACATTCTTACAGTAAGCATTCCAATTGCACCCTCCCTCAAAACTTGAGGCATTGTGTTTGTGTGACAAAACTGCACATTTTAGAGTGGGCTTATAAAAGTGCAATCTGACATATTTTCCACTAAAAGGGTCTCTATCTGTATGTGATAAATAAGGAATATACCCACATGCCAATTTAATTCCACAAAATTATGTTAATTAACCCATCGATCGATAAGCATTACTGGTCAAATGTATTTCCATCAACTGGTATTTCCATAAATAAATAGGATAGAGAGCATTATCGCAATGGGATCTTTTTATTTTCCCAGGACAATTGGCCAGTGCCAATTCCATTTTTTCAGATAAAAAAAAAACATATAATGGCCAAAAGCTGACTATTACGGCTAATGGAAACTCTGCTCTAATCACTGTATTGTATTGTACACTGTATTGTATTGTTCTACAGTAATGTACTGTGCTCTACGTCACTGTCCTGGACTCTACTGTGCTCTACTTACTGTACTGCACTGTACTATCCAAACTTGTGAAACAAACGTCTATGGTAGGTTCAGATTTGGTCCAGTCCGGTCCGTCTGTGGACATTAACATCAAGGCCAGAGTGGACTGACAAAATGTAAATGTCCGTGGACGTCCGGTGTCGGTAGGTGAGGATAGGTGAGGATGCTGATTACAGTAAATGGAAAGAGAGGAAGCTCATGGGTAGGTGTCAATAAGACCTGGGAAAGGTGACATTAACTGGAGAGTGAGAGGCAGAGAGGCAGATAGGCAGAGAGAGAGAGAGAGAGAGAGAGAGAGAGAGAGAGAGAGAGAGAGAGAGAGAGAGAGAGAGAGAGGTTGTCCAGACTGTTTAACACTCTTGGTTTGACAAACAGAAAGACAAAGAAACCATTATGAGCTGAACATAACACAATGCCAGTGGAAGGAAGGACAGTAGATGTTGACCCAACTGTGGTTTGTGACTATTATGATTTCCCATTGTTGCCAATTCAGTTACAGTAATATTCCATTGCGTATTTTTTGGTAATTCCTTGACCAATTCGATAACGGAATTACAAGTTTTAATCACTTAATAATTGAAAAAATAATGAACAAAATTGACATGTGTAAAATCACTAGCTAATTGGTAGGTTTATCATTAATAGTTACTTCTGTGAACTTTCTTTATCCCCCCTCCTCATGAGGGAGATAAATTAGAAAATATCTTAAAGATATGTGGGTTTTTGGTAACAGAATTATAGACGGTAAAGAATTTATCCAAAACTAAATATACTGTGTTTATTAGTTGGCAGCAGGGGTCTTTATGTCATCATTATTTTGTTTTGATGTTTCTGATATCTTTTCAAACTTCTTCGGGATCGGTGTCCCTTCCATGGCATGGTTGAGCTAACGTAGGCTAATGTGATTAGCATGAGGTTGTAAGTAACAAGAAAATTTCCCAGGACATAGATATATCTGATATAGACAGAAAGCTTAAATTCTTCTTAATCTAACTGCACTGTCCAATTTACAGTAGCTATTACTGTGAAAGAATACCATGCTATTGTTTGAGGAGAGTGCACAATTTTGAACATGAAAAGTTATTAATAAACAAATTAGGCACATTTGGGAAGTCTTGATACAACATTTTAAATGGAAATGCAATAGCTCATTGGATCAGTCAAAAACGTTGCATATACACTGATGTTATCTAGTTGCCAAAATCTAAATTGCACATGGGCTGGAATAATACATTATGGCCTTTCTTTTGCATTTCAAATACAAAATAACTGTTTTTTGTCTTTGTATCATCTTTTACCAGATCTATAGTGTTATATTCTACTACATTATTTTCACATTTCCATAAACTTAAAAGTGTTTCCTTTCAAATGTTACAACATCTTACCAATGTTACACACATGTCTCTGTGTGTGGAGTAAAGGTGGTCTAGACGTTCTTCCCCTCTGGTTAACATGCTGGTAGAAATTAGATCAAACGGATTTGAGTTTTCCTGCATTAAAGTCCCCGGCCTCTAAGAGCGCCGCCTCTGGGTGAGTGTTTTCCTGTTTACTTATGGCCCTATAAAGCTCATTGAGTGTGGTCTTAGTGCCAGCATCGGTTTGTGGTGGTATGTAGACAGCTATGAAAAATACAGATAAAACTCTCTTGGGAATTAGTGTGGTCTTCAGCTTAACATGAGATACTCAACCTCAGGCGAGCCAAACCTTTAGACTTCTTTAGATTTTATGTACCAGCTATTGTTTTCAAATATTCATAGACTGCCACCCCTTGTCTTACCAGAGGCCACTGTTCTATCTTGCCGAAAAAGCTTACAACCCGCCAGTTATATGTTATTCATGTCGTCGTTCAGCCACGACTCTGTGAAACATAAGATATTACAGTTTTTAATGTCCCGTTCGTAGAATATACGTGATCGTGGTAAAGGTAGATTACCCTCTAAGCGACGGATACTAAAAAGACACCCTGATCTTAGTTCACGATACCTGTGTCTCTTTCTTCTGCAAATTACGGGGATGAGGGTCTTGTCGGGCGTCTGAAGTAAATCCTTCCTGGCCCGACTCGTGTCCTTGGGTTCTGGAAAGCAGCAAATTAAATGTATCGTGTAAAGTGTCCATGGGAAATGGCCTCGGCCTAAGCAGGGAACCTGGCAACAGACCAGCATGAGTCTCCTCTGCTGTGACTCACTGACCCTTATCTGACTCTACAGCAGCACCACTAACGACATCCCCAGCCTGCTCAGCTAAACACTTATTATCAACGGTTATCACAGCATATTAATATTAAATGCTGTACATTTTTACAGGATTATTACTTCATAATTGTAATTGATCGCACTAGAAGATGAGTTAATACTAACTGCTGTATCAACAGTAGCAGTGGTAAGTAGTAGTAATAGTATTTTATAAAGTAGGAGCTATATTAGAAGTGGTCAGAGATGGCAGAATCAGAGAACCCTCTTCTAAAGAACCAGGCTGCATAATGACTGATCCCAAAAATCAACTTACTGCTGAGAGCATATGCATTTGAATCCCGGATCTGATGGGAAAAATCTGTTGGGATTATAATTGTTTTTCCTTCAAGCAAGGCACTTACAGTAACCCCCCAAAAACAGCTACCCGGGCACCCGGTATGGAAGCCCCACGCACCACTCCAAAACCTGTGTGTGTGTGTTTTAGAGAGGTTGGGTTAAAAGCGGAAGTCCAATTTCAGTTGGACCTTGTGTACAATTGACCAATAAAGTCATCTTAATCTTAAAGCCAGCACAGTATTGAGTACACAGAAAGAAATGGAGAGAGAGCTAGTGAGACTATTGGGACTAGTGTCCCAATAGTCTAAAGATGCTCATCCACACTAATCTGAAAGCACGGGATAGGTGGTATCAGATGCCCAAAGGCATCCCTACATTATCCATATGATTTTCACCCATATGGATAATGGGTAAGGCAGCTAGGAGAGGAAGTGACATAATACTGTTGGGATCAACCCTTCAACTGCAATCATTCATGTCACAATCCTTCAACTGCAATCATTCATATCACTGCCTGGATAAACATAATGATGGTTAATGAGAAGAGAGATGAGGAGAGGAAGGAAAGTAAAACTATTGAGATGTACCCTTAGGCTAGTTTGTCAGTCAATGCAGCTACATCCTTTAGCCTCTGCCAGTGTTGTGAATTGGTGCTGCTCCAATTGCCCACACATCTGAGACATCTTGGCGAGCAGAGCGCTGCTTCTTACCATAAGTTACAGACAGGTGACACAGATGGACTGCATTATACAACACCAAGCTACATTCATCATGCACATCTTGTACAGAACATTGGCTGCATGGCATACTGAGTACCTTACTACAGTCATTAGCTTAGGTGACCACTAGTAGGTAGTCTTGCTCTTTCTAAGTTTCAAGCCACTGTCTATCCATTGATATCTCCCTATATTTTATAAACAAATCAAAACAAATGTTATTTGTCACATACACATGGTTAGCAGATGTTAATGTGAGTGTAGCGAAATGCTTGTGCTTCTAGTGCTGACAATGCAGTAATAACCAACAAGTAATCTAACCTAACAATTCCACAACTACTACCTTATACACACAAGTGTAAAGGGATAAAGAATATGTACATAAAGATGTATGAATGAGTGATGGTACAGAACGGCATAGGCAAGATGCAGTAGTGTATGGAGTACAGTATATACATATGAGATGAGTAATGTAGGGTATATAAACATAAAGTGGCATAGTTTAAAGTGGCTAGTAATACATGTATTACATAAAGATGGCAAGATGTAGTCGATGATATAGAGTACAGTATATACATATACAAATGAGATGAGTAATGTAGGGTATGTAAACATTATATTAAGTGGCATTGTTTAAAGTGGCTAGTGATACATTTTTACATCAATTTCCATCCATTTCCATTATTAATAAAAGTGGCTGGAGTTGAGTCAGTATGTTGGCAGCAGCAACTCAACATCACAATTCTACATAATCATAATAATTTAAAGAGATTATCCGGTACTTTTGTTTACTTTTTATCCAGTAGTTCTGAAAGTAGCCTTACGAGCCAAAGTGGTTTATGAAAATTGCGTACTACGTCACATATGTGCAGATACAGTGAGGGGAAAAAGTATTTAATCCCCTGCTGATTTTGTACGTTTGCCCACCAACAAAGAAATTATCAGTCTATAATTTAAATGGTAGGTTTATTTGAACAGTGTGAGACAGAATAACATAAAAAAAATCCCCTGGATGTGCCCAGGGTCCTTCCCTCCAGAATCTCCTCCCAAGTCCAGTTCTCCAAATATTGCTGCCTCTCCTGCTGCTGCCCGTTACCACGCTGCTTGGTCCTCTGGTGGTGTGTGTTTCTGTAAGGGTTGTTGTCGGTGGAAGAAGGATCGGACCAAAGCACAGCGTGGTAAGTGTTCATGATGATTTTATTTAAAGAAAGCACTGAACACTGAATCAAAATAAAATTAAAATAAACAATGATGTGAATTTCCAAAACCCGAAACAGTACCGTGTGGCTCAAACACTCACACTGAAAGAAACACTCACAAACCAAAAGTGAAACCCAGGCTACCTATGTATGATTCTCAATCAGGGACAACAATTGACAGCTGCCTCTGATTGAGAACCATACTAGGCCAAACTCAAAAACCAACATAGAAAAACAAACATAGACTGCCCACCCCAACTCACACCCTGACCATACTAAAACAAAGACAAAAACAAAGGAACTAAGGTCAGAACATGACGTAATTTCTTTGCCAGTGGGCAAACGTACAAAATCAGCAGGGGATCAAATACTTTTCTTCCTCACTGTACGTGCACCACATTATTACTCTCTCTTGCTGTGCTGTGTGTGCATCTTGCTAGCTGACATTGGCTGGAACTCAAATTGCTAGAGGGCTGGCACACATGGGGGCGCTGCACAGCTTCCAGATTTCAAACTAGGGATTTCGTGGCTAATTGAAGTAAAACAGTAATTCTGCTCATAGATTATGCAGGTATGAACTACACATTGACACATTCAGCCCAAAGTAGGAGCTTTAAAAATGCTTACTAATCATCAAAACTCTGGAGCATGTCTTTAACTTGACCTTTATTTAACTAGGCAAGTCAGTTAAGAACAAATTCTTATTTACAATGACTGCCTACCCTGGCGACGCTGGGCCAATTGTGCGCCACCCTATCACGGCCAGATGTGATACAACCTGGATTTGAATCAGGAACTGTATTGACACCTCTTGCACTGAGATACAGTGCCTTAGACCGCTACGCCACTCGGGAGCCCATCTTCTAATGAAGATAACTGATCCAAAAGGTGAATTTACACACACTTAGTTTGAGTTGGTATAGGAATCCAAAGCATAAACATAAGTGTCTCATAAGAAATGTAAATGGCAAGGAAGCAGTTGAAACAATAACAACGTGTAATCGTGTTACTGTTTCGGTAAAAGGCTGAGGGATGGGGCCTGAGAAATCGAATCACTCTCAAATTCATAGACAGAGCTATGGATGCAAGGACTGATGCGCCAAAATTATAGTTTTTACTATGTTTTTAGGCTACACAGTGCTCATTTACATGTACTTTGTTTACAAACATTGGCGTAAAACAAGCTTATATTTTGGGGTTCTGATGGGGTATGACAGTAAAACTGAGCTCATGAGGAATTTATAAGTGATATTCTTCATCGATCAATGGGTACATATCATTCATTCAAAAGTAGAAAAACTGATGGAGCAACTGCTGATTGCACCTTCAAGTGTTACTTTTATTTTATTTAACTAGGCAAGTCAGTTAAGAACACATTCGTATTTACAATGATGGCCTACCAAAAGGCAAAATACCTCCTCTGGGGACGGGATTAAATAATAATAACAACATTTAAGACAAAACACACATCACGGCAAGAGAGACCTAAAACAACAACATAGCAAGGCAGCAACACATGACAACAACTTGGTAGCAGCACAACAAACATTAGTGGGCACAGACAACAGCACAAAGGGCAAGAAGGTAGAGACAACAATACATCACGCAAATCAGCCACAACTGTCAGTAAGTGTGTCCATGATTGAGTCTTTGAATGAAGAGCTGCTAGCTGCAGCGACCTGAAAATATGAGCACAGAGATGTTTGTGCTTTGGGGACCTTTAACAGAATGTGACTGGCAGAACTGGTGTTGTATGTGGAGAATGAGGGCTGCAATAGATATCTCAGATAGACGGAAGTGAGGCCTAAGAGAGTTTTTATAAATAAGCATCAACCAGTGGGTCTTGCGACGGGTATACAGATATGACCAGTTTACAGAGGAGTATAGAGTGCAGTGATGTGTCCTATAATGAGCATTGGTGGCAAATCTGATGGCCGAATGGTAAAGAACATCTAGCCGCTCAAGAGCACCCTTACCAGCTGATCTATAAATTATGTCTCCGTAATCTATCATGGGTATGATGGTCATCTGAATCAGGGTTGGTTTGGCAGCTGGGGTGATAGAGGAAACTAAGTCTAGATTTAAATTTAACACAGTGATAAGTAGGCATACTGTACACGTGCACTGCAATAAGGTATACACTGTATGTAAACACTAGCCTACCATCATGTCACTACATAGTCTTTACGTTGAACAGAAAGAGCAACTATTTTTTCCCCCTGTGCTGCTAGGGTGACACTGGGTCAGATCGTTTTGCATGGCCCGGTACCCCGCGTAGGCAGAGTTGTTAAATTGTAGACTATTCCATTGGTCTTTAAGTGAACTCACACTCAGTGCACCGGGCCGTGCAAAACAAACTCGCCCTCTTATTATACCATGAATTACTATGTTCCAATGAAAACAGGAGGAATTCCCAGATTCCTCCAATCCCGATCTGCCTGGCGAATCCATGCATGGGGAGAGTGAGGGGCGGCTGGTCATGGCATTTTACTTGTGGGAAAAACGTCGGGACCAGGAAAGCAACGTTTTTGACTGTTGGGGTAGTTTTGGTGATTTTACGTCACTGAAAGTAACCTTGGGCTACTTATTTAGGAAGCGAATTGATTTTCTGGAGAGACACGATTGTTATTGTATCAGAACTGAAAGCTAGCCTACTTGCTTGAGCAATAGATACAAAGTTACACCTCCCAGTCCACTGGATAATTGTGTGACACGCGGATCTGGGACGACTACTCGCTGTAATGGACCACTGGATTTAAGGAATTTGGGACGAGTTTTTGGTTCTGGATTAACAATAAATTTCCCCCCTCTCCGTCTGGTGTCAACACGGATAGTCGGCAGTCATGCCAGCAAAAACAAAGTACAATCTTGTTGATGATGGCCATGATTTGAGAATTCCAATGCATAACGAGGAAGCGTTCCAACATGGGATCAACTTCGAAGCAAAAGTGAGTTATTTTTATATGCTACTGTATTGAGATTATTTGCAAAACTATCTCCCAATCCCTCCTTTTCCTCATTAATGGAGTTAATGTAAGTTTTGACAAAATGTGTTTAGCCTATTGTATATTACGGTGGTATATTGCTGCCACTCAGAAAAATAATATTTTTTTTATCATTATGATATAACATCACATTATTACGAAATAAATCAATAACGAAAATAACACATGTTGTCGTTATTATAATACAGATAACGTTATAATGAGACAGATCTTGTTATTACGAGAAATATAATGGTGTAATGAGAAATATGTAGTTGAAATTAAATGAAATTCGAAATATGTAGTTGAAATGAAATGAAATAGCCCGGTTGCACGCTATTATGAAAAATAGCCTTAGGCTACTTGGCATATTTGGCTTCCTCTCATGCACAGGTTGACATTCTGGCTGGTTTGCTTGAGTTGGTCAATTACATGTTTTCCCTCGGTTTGAGGCATTGATAGATATTAGAGAAATGTCATTGAGGAATAAATATGGTGTTGTCATTAGTTTACGGACATTGTGGAGTTCTCTAAAGGCTCTATAAACGAAAGAAAAAAAACGATCGGACTTCCTTGAAATAGCTTTATTCCTTCCCGATCAACTGGGCCGTTATGGGAAGTTACGTGGATACCAACTAATGCATCTAAACGGAATGTGTGGTAATCCAAAACACAGTCAGGCATTTACTTCATGCTCTAGACCCCCATGAAGTGCACATTTTGGGCAGAAGTCTCTGGGAACGAGTTTAACTGGCATGCTACTTTACCTTCACAACCAAGAGGACAGTCATCGAGGAACATTTTAGGTAACCCAGCTAGCACAGAACGTTCCCTAAAGGGTCTCATTTGTAAAAAAAAAAAAAAAAAAAAAAAAAAAAAAAAAAAACCTTTCACAGAACGTTCTGGGAACATTGTGGGAAAGTAATTTGTCTAAGAACCAAAGGATACCCTTTAGGGAGCATTGCTATTTTGGTAAGGTAGAAACACATTGTTCTGAAAACATTCAAATAACCTCATAAAATAATGTTATTTTTTGGTGAATTTCAACTTTTACATAACATTCCCCTGTGGTTCCCGTTTGGTTGTTGGGAGAAAAATAGTTCTGGGAACGTTCTGGAAACATTGCATATCTAAGGCCGTATTGGATCAAACTGCTGAAAGAGAAGATAAAGTGTGTGTGGAGGTGAGTGCACATCATTTTGTAAATAGCTAACTATTTTTTTTATTCCCCCCCGAAAAACATGTTTTGAACTCTCCTTTACAATTTATTTACAAGACAAATGGTCAAGTGGCACCATCATCACCATAGCAACGGTTGACAGTTAAAGAAATGGCTGCCAGCCAGTTTAGCTTGTTTCAAGTACTGCTAATATTACTATTTTTACAGGTAGAGTCAGAGAAACATACTAAAACTACAACCCGTGTTTATATGAACATGTTAAGGGTGCAGCATAGTTATTTTTCTACCGTTTTGTGTTTGCAGAATAAAATGTTTTGAGTAAATTAGCTAGTTTAACTAGTATGTTCTCCAGCTGCATTGACTACTAGCTAGGTCTGACCATAAAAACATGTTTTTTGGGAGAGTGACAAATGAGGTCTGATAACCCTTTTGCTATGTTATACTTTTTTTTACTATTTCGAAAAGGATGGCGATATATTTGATTTGTTGAATGACTAGACTACTTGGCTAGTACCTGACAATGGTATCCAGGTCACATGACCCGTCATGTAAATAAAGAACTGATTGAAATTTAAAAAATTCAATAGGATATCCACTGAAATACATTAGTAATTCATTAAATGGGTCACAACTGAATAAAATATTTAATTAATAGAAATTGATTCTTTTAACATCACTTTCTGTTTTACTTTTAGCTTGCTTGGACAGTTTCCCCACCTGCACCATGTGAGTTATCTTCTAAAGTAGTTTAGCAGAAGGCCACCACAGAGTTGATAAGTGCATGAGAAACAATACATTTGCTAAGGGATTTAATCGGTGTCTGATTCTTTGTCTCATTTGCAGCTCCATTTTGTCCAGAAGTCTACTCGTAAAATGTGACTTTAGGTTACTTTATTACTACAATGAACACTCACCGGACGGTTTATTAGGTACAGGACCGCGTTCATGAAAATCTATTGTTTCTACAGCTATTAGTCTGCTTATCTAGTCTCTTATCTACCATTTCTCCTTTTTTACAGATGGAGCAATTGTGGGACACCACCACTTGTGAACACCTACTCAACCTCTAAGGTAAATGGCGTACAGTAACTTGATAGCATTGAAGCATTCACATTGAAACAATGGACCTTATTTTGTTGCTAATCCCAAATGGACCCTTATACTCTATGCACATGTGTTGATCTGAGATGATTTGATGGTTTTAAACAATATGATTAAACTTCCACCTAGCCTATCAGAGGGCTAATTGGAATAATGACAAATTTGCTCACATAAGTCAAATCCTCTCAGATCTCCTCAAGTGCATAAGGAGTAGGGTCTAAGGCAGGGTTATTCAACTCTTACCCTACGAGGGTTGGAGCCTGCTGGTTTTCTGCTCTACCTGATAATTAATTGTACACACCTTATTTCCCAGGTCTAAATCAGTCAGTCCCTGATTAGAGGAAAACATTTTTTTTTTTAATTTAGTGGAACTTCCTTCAAGGTTCAGAGTTGAGTTTGAGGGGTCTAGGGGTTGATTTAGGATTGGGCCATACTTTTGTAATCAGAACTTTCAATTGAAGTGTAACGATACATTAGACGTCTGTTATGGTTAACATGTGATTCAGTTTGTCTCACAGAAGTTTCTCTAAGCTCAACTGGAAGTGTCACAGAGTAGAGGTACAGTAATTGGCTTGATACTCTTTAAAAACATTGAAGCATTCACATCGAAACAGTGGACCTTATTTTGTATTGTCACATTTTAGAGCCTGAACTTACAAATGAACTCAGATGTCTGTTAATGTTAACATGTGATTCATTTTGTCTCAGACATCACTCTACCCAACCGTAAACAATGGACCTCACAAGACAGCAGATGTATGGCTTACAGTAACTTAATATATTTAAAAACATTGAATCATTCACATCAACACAATAGACCTTATTTTGTGGCGTCAACAATGAAGTGTGACATACAGTACATTAGGCTTCCGTTAACAGACATCTCTCCACCCAACCGTACTGCAACAGTCCCAGTCTCTCCACTCGTCCCGCAGTCTCCCCAACCAGAAGAGGGGGACCTGCCCTCTGTGAGAATAAGTAAACACTGAAACATACAAATTTAGTAAAAAATATAATGTTTCTTGTTAAAGCTAGAATCCTTAATAGAAACAATAAAAAAGCGGTCTCCCTGCCTCCATTTGGCAAAAAGCTGAGGGATGGGCCTTTTCTGTGACATTTCTCTAATTTGTTGCTACTATCCTGTCTCTATAACTCCCCTTATGTATGCTGTTACTATAGGAAGTGAGCTAACTTAACTTAAAAAAGTGAATACACTAGCTGTGCCACTAGAGATTCTGGGTTCGAGTCCAGGCTCTGTTGCAGCCGGCCGCGACCGGGAGACCCATGGGGCGGCGCATAATTGGCCCAGCGTCGTCTGGGTTAGGGGAGGGTGTGACCGGCAGGGATATCCTTGTCTCATCGCTCACTAGAGACTCCTGTGGCGGGCCGGGTGCAGTGCACGCTGACTCGGTCGCCAGGTGTACGGTGTTTCTTCCGACACAGTGGTGCGGCTGGCTTCCGGGTTGGATGGGCATTGTGTCAAGAAGCAGTGCGGCTTGGTGTGGTTGTGTTTCGGAGGACGCATGACTCTTGTCCTTCGCCTCTCCCGAGTCCGTACGGGAGTTGCAGCGATGAGACAAGATTGTAACTACTACCAATTGGATACTACAAAATTGGGGAGAAAATACAAAAAAAGTTAATACAAATCAGATGTATTTGTCACATGCGCCGAATACAACAAGTGTGTAGAGTTTACCGTGAAAGGCTTACTTATGAGCCCTTTCCCAACAATGCAGTTAAAAAGTAAGAAAATGAACAATAGATGAAAATAGTAACACAATAAAAAATAAAAATGCTATATACAGTACAAGGAGTATCAGTACCGAGTTAGTGCAGTGGGGTATGAGGTAGTTTGGTTGATTTGATTGAGGTAATATGTACATGTAGGTTTGGTTAGGTGACTGAAGTACTGTACTTGTAAGGTCATATTTTAGAACTTAGCTAGCTAGTCATGTTGGCAATAACATTTTTACATAACATTTAAGTCATTTAGCAGACGCTCTTATCCAGAGCGACAGAATAAGCTTTCAAATGATGGCCACCTGACCCAGATTGCTGTTTATAATGGACCGTTTTTGGATTGCGTAAAAAACAACAGTGTGATTGATGGTGGGCGATACAGGACCGTGTTCCAAAAATTTGTAAATACAAGCAGGGCATAAAATTAACACCTGCCAAATGAGGGTAGATTAAGGTAATGTGGGTAAGCATGTCTATTTCACCATCCGCGTTGTAGGATGGTGTAGGATATTAATTTTCACAAAGTTTGCTGCTTCAGTGTCTTTAGATATTTTTGTCACATGTTACTATGGAATACTGAAGTATAATTACAAGCATTTCATATGTGTCAAAGGCTTTCATTGACAATTACATGAAGTTGATGCAAAGAGTCAATATTTGCACTGTTGATGCTTTTTTTTTAAAGACCTCTGCAATCTGCCCTGGCATGCTGTCAATTAACGTCTGGGCCACATCCTGACTGATGGCAGCCCATTCTTGCATAATCAATGCTTGGAGTTTGTCAGAATTTGTGGGTTTTTGTTTGTCCACCCGCCTCTTGAGGATTGACCACAAGTTCTCAATGGGATTAAGGTCTGGGGAGTTTCCTGGCCATGGACTCAAAATATCAATACTTTTGCCTTGTGGCAAGGTGCTCCATCATGCTGGAAAAGGCATTGTTCGTCACCAAACTGTTCCTGGATGGTTGGATGTTCCTGGCTGGTTGGGAGAAGTTGCTCTCGGAGTGTTGGTACCATTCTTTATTCATGGCTGTGTTCTTAGGCAAAATTGTGAGGGAGCCCACTCCCTTGGCTGAGAAGCAACCCCATACATGAATAGTCTCAGGATGCTTTACTGTTGGCATGACACAGGACTGATGTTAGCGCTCACCTTGTCCTCTCCGGACAGGCTTTTTTTCCAGATGCCCCAAACAATTGGAAAGGGGATTCATCAGAGAAAATTACTTTACCCCAGTCTTCAGCAGTCCAATCCCTGTACCTTTTGCAGAATATCAGTCTGTCCCTGATGTTTTTCCTGGAGAGAAGTGGCTTCTTTGCTGCCCTTCTTGACACCAGGCCATCCTCCAAAAGCCTTCGCCTCACTGTGCGTGCAGATGCACTCACACCTGCCTGCTGCCATTCCCGAGCAAGTACTGGTGGTGCGCCTGTACTGGTGGTGCCCCGATCCCGCAGCTGAATCAATTTAGGAGACGGTCCTGCCGCTTGCTGGACTTTATTGGGCGCCCTGAAGCCTTCTACGCAACAATTGAACCGCTCTCCTTGAGGTTCTTGATGATCCGATAAATGGTTGATTCAGGTGCAATCTTACTGGCAGCATTATCCTTGCCTGTGAAGCCCTTTTTGTGCAAAGCAATGATGATGGCACGTGTTTCCTTGCAGGTAACCATGATTGACAGAGGAAGAACAATGATTCAAATACCACCCTCCTTTTGAAGCTTCCAGTCTGTTATTCGAACTCAATCTGCATGACAGAGTGATCTCCAGCTTTGTCCTCGTCAACACTCACACCTGTGTTAACGAGAGAATCACTGACATGATGTCAGCTGGTCCTTTTGTGGCAGGGCTGAAATGCAGTCTAAATGTTTTTTGGGGATTCAGTTAATTTGCAATACAAAAAGGGACTTTGCAATTAATTGCAATTCATCTGATCACTCTTCATAACATTCTGGAGTATATGCAAATTGCCATCATACAAACTGAGGCAGCAGACTTTGTGAAAATTAATATTTGTGTCATTCTCAAAATTTATGGCCATGACTGTACAGGTGCTTTGGTCAAAATGGCGAAGAGGCAGAGCAGAAAAAGGAAAGTTAAAGTAATCACAGTTGTAGTTTCTTGATCTACAGTATACTGAATCACACCTGTTTTGTTCAATTGTTGTGTGGTCATTGAAAAAACTATACATATTTGATTATCACTTTTATTTAAATCTATAATAAATATTTATTAAACAGATTTTTTTAACATTCAGTTCACAAAATGACGATGTCTGGTGCACCAGAGGTACACAATAATGATGCTAAATTAGGAACTTTCAAAAGAAACTTGAAAATACATTCCAATACCTCTAACTAATAACATGTCTTATTTTTTTTTACAGCTGTCTCTCCGCTGTCCAATGATGGTAAAAAGCTCAACTGACAACTATTTCAAAACACATATTTGATTTTCACTTTTATTTAGATATATGTTGTACCCAGGGCCTAAAATGAACACCCACCAAATACGGGTAGATTTTGGCATTGGCGGGTATGATTTCTATTTCATCAGTCACGTTGCCGGGTGGTCAGGGCTCCACATTGCAAACATTTCACTCTCATTTGTGAATAAAAAGTCAAGTATGATCACATTAATAGCAAAATAAATACTGCAGTAGCTGTTTTCAATGTATTTCTGCCTTGAGCTGCAACACTGCATGGCTGGGGGCTGTGTGCACTTGAAGAGCTGCACACAGGCATGAAAATGGGTCTAATTTACTTGAAATGAAGTGAGACTTTGTCCTTGTGTTTCTTGGCTATTGACATACTTTTGTTCACAAGCTAGGGTGTTTTTCAATGTTTGAGTTTAAGCTGCTAGGGTAGAGAAGCAATACTAGTCAGACTCAATCTCACAAGCACAAACATGACTCCAGTCGTGTTACCAGGGTAACCTCCCGACCTTAAAAGGCCAGATGAACATTTGTGTCTCATCTGTGATATTTTGGTTAACATGAAATCAAATAATATACCACATCACTTCTTACTAGTAATATATTTGTTTTTTTTAGAAACATTACAAAGCATGCTCATCTGTTTTTTTGTGTTTTGTTGGTGTAATTTTAGTGGAAAAAAATATTTTGGCTGCTAGAATTTTAAATATACCTGCCACAGTGGCTGGTAGACCAAAAAGTACATTTTAGGCCCAGGTTGCACCCATCTTTTTTTGGTGCTAATTTAGGAACTTTCAAATGAAATTTAGTTGGAACTCCTAACAATTCAGCGACAGCTGCTAGCCGCTGGAGCACAAGATCTGCCAGACGAAGTCCTGCCTAAACCTTGTACAACCAAGGAGGATTTGGAGGACCTCTGCAAGAGTCTGGAGGAGGCCACCACATAACGGAAAGAGATGGTAAGTATCTAAATCTTTGAAAATATTCCCGAAAACTTCCAACAACAATCTGTTGTAAATCACAGTATTCAAGATGATGGGATTACTTCTGTTCCCTAGGGGGAAGGGACCTCAACACCATGGTGCGCAAGGTCCTCTGCACAATTGCTACCAATTATGTTTTTAAACACTACAGTTTGAGAGGGAGGACCTGGGCCTAGATTCACAAAACCTTCTTAAGAGTTTTTTTGCTTAACTATAGACTTAAGAAAGTTAAGCAAAGTTGCTATTCCTCAAAGGTTCTTGGAAATGTTCTTGCGCTATTTCTTATGTTTCTCCTTAAGCAAAACGTTAAGAGGAAATTGATTCTTGAAAATAAAGTTAATGGATTTGTTCTTAATTCCAAGATAGCTAAACCCTTGTCCTAAACTCTGGGCATTTGGAGAATAAGCTCATGAAAGCATTTGAACATGTTTCATTCACTCAAACTTCATCTGAAAGTTTCAGTATTGATTATTTTAAACCCAAGAACATGTTTTAGAACAGTAATCTCAGTACGAAATATGCTAACATGATATATAGATAGCTAACTAAATTGGTTATCTAGCAACAAACATCTTAAGAAGATTAACAAAAAGATATACAAAAAAAATCAGAAGATCTTAAGATTTAGTTGAGGAATTGCACTTACCAACTATCTTAAAATTAATTAATCATTTTCTTACGTTTTAACATTTTTGTGTTTTTTTTGTGAATCTGGGCCCAGGTGATTTGCAGGTTAATAGCCAGGAGGTTCAATACTAACCTACACTGAGTGTACAAAACTTTAAGAAACCTAATATTGAATTGCACCCCCTCTATTTGTCGCGACAAGGACTCTACAAGGTGTCAAAAGCGTTCCACACAGATGCTGGCCCATGTTGACTCCAATGCTTCCCACTGTTGTGTCAAGTTGGCTGGATATCCATTGGGTGGTGGACTATTTTTGATACACACGGGAAATTGCTGAGCATAAAAACCCCAGCAGTGTTTCAGTTCTTGACACAAACCGGTGCACGTGGCACCTACTACCATACCCTGTTCAAAGACACTAAAATATTTTGTTTTGCCCATTCACCCTATGAATGGCACACATACACAATTCATGGCTCAAGGCTCCTCCCCTTCATCTAGACTGATTTGAAGTGGATTTAACAAGTGATCTCAATAAGAGACCATAGCTTTCTCCTGGATTCACCTATGTCATGGAAAGAGCAGGTGTTCATAATTTTTTTTATACACTCGGTGTAAGTTGAAGTCAGAAGTTTACATGCACTTAGGTTGGAGTCATTAAAACTCGTTTTTCAACCACTTCACACATTTCTTGTTAACACTATAGTTTTGCCAAGTCTGTTAGAATATTTACTTTGTGCATGGCACAAGTTATTTTTCCAACAATTGTTTACAGACAGATTATTTCACTTATAATTCACTGTATCATAATTCCAGTGGGTCAGGAGTTTACATACACTAAGTTGACTGTGCCTTTAAACATCTTGGAAAATTCCAGGAAATTATGCCATGGCTTTAGAAGCTTTTGATAGGCTAATTGACATCATATGATTCAATTGGAGGTGTACCTGTGGATGTATTTCAAGGCCAAGACCTCAGAAAAAAAATCAGCCAAGACCTCAGAAAAAAAATTGGAGACCTCCACAAGTCTGGTTCATCCTTGGAAGCAATTTCCAAACGCCTGATGGTACCACGTTCACCTGTACAAACAATAGTAAGCAAGTATAAACACCATGGGACCACACAGCCGTCATTCCGCTCAGGAAGGAGACGCGTTCTGCAAATTAATCCCAGAACAACAGCAAAGGACCTTGTGAAGATGCTGGAGGAAACGGGTACACAAGTATCTATATTCACAGTAAAACAAGTCCTATATTGACATAACCTGAATACCCACTCAGCAAGGAAGAAGCCACTGCTCAAAAATCGCCACAATTTAAAAAAGCCAGACTATGGTTTGCAACTGCACACGGGGACAAATAATGTACTTTTTGGAGAAATGTCCTCTGGTCTGATGAAACAAAAATAGAACTGTTTGACCATAATGACCATCGTTATGTTTGGAGGAAAAAGGGGGGGGGGCTTGCAAGCCGAAGAACACCATCCCAACCGTGAAGCATGGGGGTGGCAGCATCATGTTGTGGGGGTGGCAGGATCATGTTGTGGGGGTGCTTTGCTGCAGGAGCGACTGGTACACTTCACAAAATAGATGGCTTCATGAGGATGGAAAATTACGTGGATATATTGAAGCAACATCTCAAGACATCAGTCAGGAAGTGAAAGCTTGGTTGCAAATAGGTCCTCCAAATGGACAATGACCCCAAGCATACTTCCAAATTTGTGACAAAATGGCTTAAGGACAACAAAGTCAAGGTATTGGAGTGGCCATCACAAAGCCCTGACCTCAATCCTATAGAACATTTTTGGAAGGAACTGAAAAAGTGTGTGCGAGCAAGGAGGCCTACAAACCTGACTCAGTTACACCAGCTCTGTCAGGAGGAATGGGCCAAAATTCACCAATTTATTGTGGGAAGCTTGTGGAAGGCTCCCTGAAACGTTTGACCCAAGTTAAACAATTTAAAGGCAATGCTACCAAATACTAATTGAGTGTATGTAAACTTCTGATCCACTTGGAATATGATGAAAGAAAGAAAAGCTGAAATAAATCTTGTTCTCTCTCTACTATTATTCTGGCATTTCACATTCTAAAATAAAGTGGTGATCCTAACTGACCTAAGACAGTGAATTTTTACTCTGATTAAATGTTAGGAATGTTGAAAAACTGAGTTTAAATGTATTTGGCTAAGGTGCATGTAAACCTTCGACTTCAACTGTATATATATATATATAAAAATTTGAGTTTAAAACATTTTAAACTCATATTTAACCCCTTTTTTACTTTCAGAATTTCATTAGTTATTTTTCAACCGTTACTGGTTACCTTCAGACGAGTCCTGTTACACATGCGGGGGTTGTAGAGCAAAACAGAACACCATCATGTTCGTGAGAATCTCCCCTTTCGACAATTCGTTTGTTCAATTTTTTTTGTTTGTTATGTAACTTAGATTGACGCAAATCAACTCTAGGTGGTTATTCTGCTGTTCTAGCAAATGGTTTAACTTGTTCAGATAAAAATGAAAGGACCAGCACTCACTTGATATGATTTGCAGTGAAAGTTTTGTTTATTTTCTCAATTTTACAGTAGCAAAATGTCTTAATTACACTACATGGACTTATTTCAGCTTGCGCCTTCCTCAGTACATGTGTCCAGTTCTTACAATTGCTTCCATGACCAGATGTTTGATGGTTAGCAAGTGCTATTGGTTTGGTTGAGTAGCAGGCAGCAGGGTTCCTATGAGCAGCCCTCTTCCTGTAGAAAGGTAATCTTCTCCTTGTGCATTTCATTTATTTTCTACAAAGCTACACTGAGTGACCATCTTCATAGATCAAACTTGATACATGGGGTGTATTTTCAGTTAGCATAGACTTATGGGGTCTAACATGCTGACTGGACAGGCACGCACACACGTGTGTCCGCCATTGTGCGCATGTTGATTTTGTCCATCCACACCAGGCACGATCAGGACACGTACGTTGAAATATCAAAATGATCTCTTAACCAACTGTATTAATTTGTGGACAGGTTGTAGCATTCATTGACTTTTAGCTAGCTGGCTTGATGTTGCTAGCAAATTTCTCCTTGGATATAAACATTGGGTTATTATTTTACCTGAAATGCACAAGGTCCTTTTTTCTGGATCTTTGTAGAATGTTCTCTACTCTGTCAATTAATCCACAGATAAAAGGAGAAATCTAGTTAGTTTCTAGTAATCTCTTGTCGTGACGTTGTATTACTTAATGTGACGACTGTTGCTCATCGAATGATTAAAGGTTTCTAATTGCGTGATTAACTGAATCAAACAATTATTAACTCATTAACCTGGGGCACCATGGGAAAATTTGTTTTATTGAGTTTCTATTTCCCAAATTAACTCAGAATATCTGGTTATCGATTTTACAACAGCCACTAATTAACCAGTAACGAATCTCGTTCTGAACATCGTATAGCCCGTGAATCTGCATGGACCAGGGTCTCACCAATGAATTCGTAACACACCAATCTTAGTTGAATATTTATTTACTAAAAAGCTAAAATTATGATAAAAGATACACATAGACAAAACACATTATAGGCTGTTGATTAGAACTTAGTATAACGGGCCAACACACTATGGCGCATGTTACCCATGATGGGGATTTCAATAGAGAGAGAAAACAAAGTACACAAGAGAAATATACATTTGGGTGAATTTGTCAGCTATGCTATTCTAACCCTAGCCTTGCCCCAAACTGCCGCTCTAATGGGTCAGAATATAATGATGTAATTACGTGGGGATGATCTCAGAGGATTCTCTGCGTAGTCCTTCAGCTCTTCGATGACGCGCTACTCCGGCGCACCTCTTGGAGAGTCCTCCCGATGTCAGTCCTTTTTGGCTTAGGAGTCTGTTCCCTCACCCTTTGCTCTGGAAGGGGTCTTCTGAGGCCAGACAGCTCTGTAGCTCAGAGCTCACAGCATAGGAATGAAACCCTTTAGATACCACGATTCGATGGGAGATGGAGGAGGATGTGGATGAAATTATTGGATAACATTGTGTACATTTTTTTTGCAACATCCCTGTCTTAGTCATTGTGAGTGCAGAGACTTTTGATTATGCGGAATAAAGGCTCCCCTCCTTGATCCTTTCATTGCAGAATTTGACACACTGCCATTACAACCACTTTCACTGCTACACAGAAAGTAATCATCCTCAGTGCGCTTTCTGCGCTGTGCAGTTTGTTTTAATCCTGAACACAAACTGGTAAAATGGCTCTTGCGAAGGACAATAGGGCTGTCCCCGACCAAATTAATTAATGGTCGACAAAAAGTCATCTGTTTGATTGGTCGAAACTTTTAAATATGTATTTTTACATATACAGTATAGACACACCCAGTGTGTTTTTAATAAAATCAACTGTATGCATTGAGCTTGTCTGATGCTTACGGTTTGATGGAATAAGACAAATGCCTCAAGAGGGCGCCAGAGATCTAGATAACCAGAAGCAAAAAAAACTTAACCTGACCCAACTATTCTCCTCCTGCTGTTCAGTCAGACCCAAGTTAATAGTTGATACAATCTTTCATTGCAGACAGGCCATGTGTAACCAATGTGATTTTATAGGATGTTTGTTTTTATCAGGATATGTTCTACCTGCAAGCTGCAATGTTTTTATTTGTTGGCTTTGTGTAGGCAATTTTTTACATGGTTGGCAATGGCAAGTTACTTTTCAGGATTAACCACATGACAATGACTGAGATATGAAGATACATTTAAAATGAAACAGTTTCATGAAAATCTGCATATGAAAACCATAACTGGCACGCAGATCGGTAGAAATTGTAAGATAACTTGGCATTCCACATCAGAAAGGTTGCCGACTCCTTGTGTAACCTATTACTGACAACTTCAGGAGGGTAATGGCAGAATCCTGAAGCTTGCACTAGCAAACTTGCAACATTGTATAAAATATTCTGAGCCCTCAGTTTCCCACGCCAGTTATCTCAGGACAGACACAGCTGTAGGGATAAGAAGCAGTGCTTGACTTGGGCAGGAGCTCACTGGAGCTGAGTACCTGCACCTCAAATTTCCTACTGCTTGAACTCCTATTGAATATTAGCTCAAAAGTATTGTGGAGCTCCTGCACCTACATTTAAACAGTATCAGCACCCACAATGAGTACTGGAACATATTTCAGTCCAAGTCAAGCACTGGTAAGGTATGCCTATTTTATGACGTTTCCATTGAATCAGAGCATGCATGACATTTTTCCCTTTTTTTTCCCCCTTCTTATTCTTATTTTCAATGATGGCCTAGGAACAGTGGGTTAACTGCCTGTTCAGGGGCAGAACGACAGATTTTTAACTTGTCAGCTCGGGGATTCGAACTTGCAACCTTTCGGTTACTAGTCCAACACTCTAACCACTAGGCTACCCTGCCGCCCCTTTCATGCTGAGTGGTTATCGAAAGGGAGAGAGATATTTCAAATACATTGAGGAACTATTGTAATTCTCAATGGATGTAACAACAGTCTTCGGGTTAGGTGAAGAACATTACTTTGAGTAGCTCCATGGATCATTAGTGGTGGTGCATTAAGCCAATCACAAATACTATCAGATCCCCAAATGGGCACATTTATATGCCTACATTTGCGCGCAGGCCAGGTAGCCTATAGGCCTACTTCCATGCTTGCGCGTCCTTACTCAAAATTGACAGGAGCGCTCCAAACAAAAGACAATGACTAAATTGTTAACTCGTTTCTCACATGTGTAGCATAGGTTGTGCACTCTGCAAACAATGTGTCCACTCCGATAATGAGAATGTGAAGACTGGAATAATAATATTGAATGCGTTAAAATAAATTACCATAATCAAAGTAACAAACATTGTCGCTCTGGAGAAGAGCGTCTGCTAAATGACTTAAATGTAAATGTAAATGTAAATTGTAGATTAGAATTTATAGGAATTAACAGTAAATGTACTGGTGATATGTGGAATTGATATACACTAACAATCAAATGCAAACAAAATCACACAATGAAGTTATGAAACAATGAATGTGCACAGGAGTGAGCGCATTCTAGAGAGAGAAGTGCATTGTGCATCTGGGCGCATGGTCAATCCGTCGTCTGCATTGGCCATGTATGGTGATATGGCCTCAGCAGAAGTCAGGGCATTCATACTTATTGTACTTCGCAGAGCAGTGCAGAGCCTAGTGGTTAGAGCATTGGGTCAGTAACCAAAAGGTTGCTGGATCGAATGCCCGATCTGATAAGGTAAAAATCTGTCGTTCTGCCTCGAGCAAGGCTGATGTGGATGTCGATTATGGCAGCCCCCGCACCCCGCTGATTCAGAGGTTAAATGTGGAAAATGCATTCAGTTGTACTATTGACAAGGTATCCCCCTTTCCCTGTTATCAAGGAAGAGAGTTTGTGTTAATACAGGATGTACCATCCCCACCAACCGTCAACAAATCATGTCAATGCGGAGCTATACAGAGCCCTCCCCATTGTTAAAATATTTCGGTGGAGCGTGGCAATAAGCTCGATTTGGCCTCTGGAGGCGCTGCAATTGCATCACACCCTCCAGTCTAGGCCTCCGCAATGGATCTGATGGGCGCAAATATATAATATTTGTTACTGCTCAACTAAAACAATCTCGGCCGACTAACAGCCTAACGACCAAACAATCGACCAGTCGACTAATTGAGGTCAGCCCTAAAGTACACCAACAGTCAGTGACTCCCGGTAATAGTTCTGCTGAGGTCCTGCTCCCAGTCTGCTTACTTTCTGACCAATACAGCATTATTTCTCTCATCACCTTTGTGTGTGTATGTGACATGATTTGTGTTATGTCCCGATTCTCTACCTCGGGCTCAGCTTGAGGCCCAAATTAGGAATGAACTGTCCTCCAACAACAAAAATTGGGAAGAAATGTATTAACTTGTGAACCACCTCTGACATAACCGGGTCACATGTTGGGTCCTGAAACCCTGCTCTACCTCCCTAAGTGTGCACCAATGCCGCCCCCACCCATTAAAGCATTGGATTGAGTCATGTTTTATTTTTCCATTCTGGTTTGGATTTAAAACCCAGCTAATGCATATGATTTCAGACTTTCCTGGTCAAAGCACAGATTAAAAAAAAAAAAAAAACATGTTTTATACTTAAGTTAAAATACCAATGAACTACAAAAGCACAATGCTGACCTTTTAGGAAGGACACAATATCCTTAAGAACCCCAATAATAGTATTTAACTCTTTGTTTTACAGGTTGCAGGGAGGGTTGAAGAGGAGGTTGTGGAGGAGTGAGCCCTTGACTCCCCTGTACCATAGACGGTGGTCAGACAAGACAATTGTGTAATCCGTGTGTGCGTGTGTGTGTGCCAATCAGATTGCAGATGTCTGAATTGTTAGCAAAAATATATTTTATTTTGTAAGATTTCATTACTTTTTTTCAAACAATACAAAACATGCACATACCAACAACAGCATACAGACGCACACAAACATCAATGACATAACACCTGGCCAGACCCACCTGCTCACACCCCATCCATCTCCAGCGCCTGCATCACTCTCCGCAACATGGCCTCAAACTGTACCATTTTGTTTTACTCTGTCACCAACGCATTTTCAAAATTTTAGATAATATAGTATTGGACTTTTCCATTGTGTTAGTGATGGAGGATTGGTTGATTTCCAGTTAAGTGTGCATTTTTTTTCAAGATGATTGATGAAATGTATCATTCAACCCATCGGGTATCTCACTGCTCACTCATATGCCATGTCTTGAAATATGACAGATGGATTAAAATGAATTTACATTGTGATACTTCTGACAGACAACTTTCTATCTCTGCCCATAACATTTGGACTTCATAGCATCCGCAGAAGGCATGGATTATTGTTAGTTTTATGCTTAAGACATGACTCTGCCATTGTGCTGACGTTTGTGATTTTTCTCTTTGTATAATACATTCTATACATTAGTTTATACTGGATTAAGTGTACATTTTTGTTATTGGTGTCCCTATACTGGGAGGTTGAGATAATGTATGATAATGTAGTTAGCATGACATTGTAAGAAAACAGCAAACTTTCCAGGACATTGACATGTCTTATATGGGCAGAAAGCGTAAATTATTTCATCAAACTGCGCTGTCCAATTTACAGTAGCTATTACAGTGATAAAATAGCATGCTATTGTTTGAGGAGAGTGCAACAACAACAAAACTTTTATCACGGAACTGGTTTGATGCATTCCCCTCTGAAGGTAAATAATGTACTTATATTCAGTAGTCTTGCTCTGATTTGTCATCCTGAGGGTCACAGAGATAAAATGTAGCATAGTTTTGTTTGTATTATCTTACCAAATCTAATGTGTTGTTCTCCTACATTTAATTTCACATTTCCACAAACTTCAAAGTGTTTCCTTTAAAAGGGTATTAAGAATATGCACAGTCCCCAAGAACAAACTCAAGAAAGCGTACAGTTTTATATAGAGCCCTTATTGCATGGAACTTCCTTCCATCTCATATTGCTCAAATAAAGAGCAAACCTGGATTCAAAAAGCAGAGAAAGCAACACCTCATGGCACAACGCCTCTCCTCTATTTGACCTAAATAGTTTGTGTGTATGCATTGATATGTAGGCTACGTGTGCCTTTTAACATTTCTTTATGTAGTTCAGTCCTTGTGCTGTTCTTGTCTATTGATGTTCTGTATTATGCCATTCTGTATTATGTTTCATGTTTTGTGTGGACCCCAGGAAGAGTAGCTGCTGCATTTCCAACAGCAAATGGGGATCTTAATAAAATGCCAAATATCCTTGCTTCAGGTCCTGAGCTACCGGCAGTTAGATTTGGGTATGTCATTTTAGGCGAAAATTGAAAAAATGTCCGATCCTTCGTTAATAAAGTTCCAACATTCCCTCCGTCATGTGCCAATATCACTTATTTTTAAGTCTTGGAGAGCTTAAAACGTTCCATTTGATTCTGAGTTGTATTTGCCCATATGAAGTTAGTTTGTTATGACTGAGTATACTGTACTTTAAAAAAAAATGTCTTCAGTGTGGTAATTGGTTTTACTGAGAATAAATATAACAACTAATTGTTCATATTTAATTGTGGCAGCCAGTGTGTGTGCTAATCTGATTGCAGATTTCTCCGAACCCATTTTATAAAAGAAATTGATAACAGAAATCATAATTGTGTTAATTGTTCACATTTAATTGTGTAATCCTGTGTGTGTTTCCAACTTTGTTACCTTCAGAGAATGTTCCCAACCTTATAACCTTCAGAGATCGTTTCCCACTACCTTTACACAACCAAAAGAGAATGTTCAAAGAGCATTAAGAAAACCGCCCATTTCAACCTTTGGGAAACATTGGTGCAACATTATTGGAACATTCCCAGAACCAACATTTGTTATCTGGGAAGTGTCCTTTTTGTCTTGTAATTTCACATTTGGAAGGTGCATTGAAACAATTAGCTAGCATCTGATTTTATAATTTCTAGAACAGCCAGCTAGCTAACAAGCTAAATGAACAATGCACTGAAATTAGCTTCTCTCAAGGGGATCACTATGGTAGCTAGCTATGGCTATTCTCAAGAACAAGCAAGCCACTATCTGAGAAGCATGTCTGACTGATCGAGCATTCTACTCAATGCATTGTTAAGCACACGCTTTTTCAGTTCTGCCCACAAATTTTCTATGGGATTGAGGTCAGGCTTTGTGATGGCCACTCCAATACCTTGACTTTGTTGTCCTTAAGCCATTTTGACACAACTTTGGAAGTATGCTTGGGGTCATTGTCCATTTGGAAGACCCATTTGTGACCAAGCTTTAGCTTCCTGACTGATGTCTTGAGATGTTGCTTCAATATATCCACATCATTTTCCATCCACGTGATGCCATCTATTTTGTGAAGTGCACTAGTCGCTCCTGTAGCAGAGCACCCCCACAACATGATGCTGCTACCCCTGTGCTTCACGGTTGGGATGGTGTTCTTCGGCTTGCAAGCCTCCCCCTTTTTCCTCCAAACATAACGATGGTCATTATGGCAAATAGTTATATTTTTGTTTCATCAGTCCAGAGGACATTTCTCCAAAAAGTATGATCTATGTCCCCATGTGCAGTTGCAAACCATAGTCTGGCTTTTTTTATGGTGGTCTTTGAGCAGTGGCTTCTTCCTTGCTCAGCGGCCTTTCAGATTATGTCGACATAGGACTCGTTTTACTGTGGATATAGATATTTTTGTACCTGTTTCATCTAGCATCTTCACAAGGTCTTTGCTGGTGTTCTGGGATTGATTTGCACTTTTCGCACCAAAGTACATTAATCTCCAGGAGACAGAACGCGTCTCCTTCCTGAGCGGTACGAAGGCTGCGTGGTCCCATGGTGTTTATACTTGCGTACTATTGTTTGTACAGATGAATGTGGTACCTTCAGGCGTTTGAAATTGCTTCCAAGGATGAACCAAACTTGTGGATGTCTACCATTTTTTTTCTATGGTCTTTTGGTTTTCCCATGTTGTCAAGCAAAGAGGCACTGAGTTTGAAGGTAGGCCTTGAAATACACCCACGGGTACACCTCCAATTGACTCAAATTAAGTCAATTAGCCTATCAGAAGCTTCTAATGTCATGACATCATTTTCTGGACTTTTCCATGCTGTTTAAAGGCACAGTCAACTTAGTGTATGTAAACTTCTGACCCACTGGAATTGTGATACAGTGAATTATAAATTAGATAATCTGTCTGTAAACAATTGTTGGAAAAATTACTTGTGTCATGCATAAAATAGATGTCCTAACCAACTTACCAGTGCCTGTTTTCTGGTTCAGGTTATTAACTAACTTACCAGGGCGTTTACAAATACTACAGGAATAAGATCATCCACATGTATTAATCACATTTTTACTAATACTGTAGAACTCTGTTCTAAAGCTGTATCCGTACCCATTGGACGCAGTGATCACAATATAGTGGCTATATCTAGGAGAACCAATGTTCCGAAAGGTCAAACCCGGGTCTATAGTGACGCTTCTAGCACCGATGCACCAGTCGGGAGGCCCTAATGTTACCAATTATTTGAATGATTACTTAATTGGCAAAGTGGGCAAACTTAAGCAGGAAATGCCAACAACAAACTGAGCCATCGTATGCATGCATAAAAAAAATGATAATGAAGGAAATGCATTGTAAATTTGAATTTGGTAAAATTTGTAATATCAATCAATAATGACAAACCTCCTGGCATTGACAACTTAGATGGAAGGCTACTGAGGATGGAAGCTGACTCTTTGGCCACTTCTATCTGTCATATCTTTAATCTGAGTCTAGAGGAAGGAGTTTGTCCTCAGGCTTGGAGGGAAGCCAAAGTCACTCCACTACCCAAGAGTGGAAAAGCAGCCTTTACTGGTTCTAACAGCAGACCAATCAGCTTACTGCCAGCTCTTAGCAAACTGAAAACAACAGACTTTCAGCATGCTTATAGAGAAGGGCACTCAACATGTACTGCACTGACACAAATGACTGATAATTGTTTAAATAAATTGAGAATAAGAAGATTGTGTGATCTGTACTGGTAGATTTCAGTCCAGCCTTTGATATTATTGACCATAGCCAAAAACGTGCAGTACCAGTCAAAAGTTTGGACACAAACCTATTCTAGGGTTTTTCTTTATTTGTATTACTTTCTACATTGTAGAATAATAGTGAAGACATCAAAACTATGAAATAACACATATGCAACCACCCTTTGCCTTGATGACAGCTTTGCACACTCTTGGCCTTCTCTCAACCAGCTTTCATGAGGTAGTCACCTGGAATGCATTTCAATTAACAGGTGAGCCTTGTTTGAAAGTTAATTTGTGGAATTTATTTCCTTCTTAATGTGTTTGAGCCAATCAGTTGTGTTGTAACAAGGTAAGGGTGGTATTCAGAAGATAGCCCTATTTGGTAAATGATCAGGTCTATGTTATGTCAAGAACAGCTCAAATAAGCAAAGAGAAATGACAGTCCATCATTACTTTAAGACATGAAGGTAAGTCAATCTGAAACATTTCAAAACCATCAAGAGCTATGTTGAAACTGGATCACATGAGGACCGCCACAGGAAAGGAAGACCCAGAATTACCTCTGCTGCAGAGGACAAGTGCATTAGAGTTGCAGCCCAAATAAATGCTTCACAGACTTCAAGTAACAGACACTTCTCAACATCAACTGTTCAGAGGAGACTGCATGAAATCAGGCCTCCATGGTCGAATTGCTGCAAGGAAACCACTGCTAAAGGATACAAAGGCTACTTGCTTGGGCCAAGTAACACGAGCAATGGACATTAGATCGGTGGAAATCTGTCCTTTGGTCTGAGGAGTCCAAATTTTAGGTTTTTGGTTCCAACCACCGTGTCTTTGTGAGACAGAGTAGGTGAACGGATGCTCTCCGTATGTGTGGTTCCCACCGTGAAGGATGGAGGAGGAGGTGTGGGGGTGTTTTGCTGGTGAAACTGTCTGTGTGGCTGTGTAAGGGCAATTTGACCAAGAAGGAGAATGATGGAGTGCTGCATCAGATGACCTGGCCACCACAATCACCCGACCTCAACCCAATTGAGATGGTTTGGGATGAGTTGGACAGCAGAGTGAAGGAAAAGCAGCCAACAAGTACTCAGCATGTGTGGGAATAAGCATTCCAGGTGAAGCTGGTTGAGAGAATGCCAAGAGTGTGCAAAGCTGTCATCAAGGCAAAGGGTGGCTACTTCAAAGAAGCTCAAATACAAAATATATTTGGATTTGTTTAACACTTTTGGCTACACATGATTCCATGTGTTATTCCATAGTGTTGATGTCTTCACTATTATTCTACAATGTATAAAATAGTAAAAATAACTAAAAACCCTCGAATGAGTAGGTGTGTCAAACTTTTGACTGGTACTGTATGTTTTATGGCTTTTCAATCTCTGCCATATTGTGGATTAGAGCTATAGTCGCTTGCTAAAGTATTCACCCCCTTGGCATTTTTCCTATTTTGTTGCCTTACTTTGAAGATGCAAAATATTTTTTATTGTGAAACAAAGGCAAAAAACAGAACACTTGAGCGTGCATAACAATTCACCCCCTTGCTACTTTAATATATTTCAGATTCTCGATGACAGGAAAACATGCTGTGCCTTAAACAATCTTGTCTGTAGTTGTCAGTTTAATGCACTAAGATCTTCAGGGGTAAATTTAAACTTTTCAGAAAACGAGGCACGACTCAGGCAACTTTCAGCCATTTTGTTGCCACAACAGCTCATCCTTTCCATGGGAGAGCATCCACACCTGGCTGATAGTGGACCGTTTCAGCAGGATCTAAAAGACAGTAGGTCTGCTGAAGCACCTAGAGGAGCTGCTGGAGTTTAACCACACACAGCAATGGTTTTTGGTCAGTTGGCCCACTCCCATCTCATGGTGGTCCTTCTGTGGCTCAGTTGGTAGAGCATGGCGCTTGTAACGCCAGGGTAGTGGGTTCGATTCCCGGGACCACCCATACGTAGAATGTATGCACACATGACTGTAAGTCGCTTTGGATAAAAGCGTCAGCTAAATGGCATATATTATTATTATTATTATTATTATTCATGGTTTCCTGAGGGTTGGAAAACAAAATAGAATAGTTGAAAGGCACACTGTCAGGTTGAGATTTGATGAACCCTAAACTAATATAGAAAATGATGTATTAAAAAAATAACTTCTGTAAACTTCTAATCAGGCAACAGCCCCCTTACAGTCGCTGGTACTGTCCCTTGAGCTGATATAATCGTTCACTATTGTAAGTAATCTGACCATAATAACATTTAATTTTAGAATTAGAATTAGAAAGTAATATCAGCACCTGAAGAAGAATGTGAAGTGGGTGGAAGCAAAGGGGATTGTAACTGCATGGCAATGAACTTGGCTCTTACTTTGGCTGGCGGACATCTTCCTGGCCTCAGCAAGGACAGACTGCACCGCGTGGTGAAGCACAGCAGGCCAATGGAGGCTGCTGAGAGGAGGACAGCTCATAGTAATGGCTGGAACGGAGCAAACATAGGGGAACTATGTGTTTGATGTATTTGATACCATTCCACCAATTCTGCTCCAGCCATTACCATAAGCCCTGGGTGTGTCTTTGTCTTTCTGTCTATCTGCCTGCCAGCCAGTCTGTCTGTCTTGGGGTCCCAGAGCCCGTCCTCACCAATTAAGGTGCCACCAACCTCCTGTGATGGGGGCCAATGACTTTTTTGTTGCCTGGAAATACACCGCTCAAAAAAATTAAGGGAACACTAAAATAACACATCCTAGATCTGAATGAATGAAATATTATTATTAAATACATTTTGCTTTACATAGTTGAATGTGCTGACAACAAAATCACACAAAAATTATCAATGAAAATCAAATGTATCAACCCATGGAGGTCTGGATTTGGAGTCACACTTAAAATTAAAGTGGAAAACCACACTACAGGCTGATCCAACTTTGATGTAATGTCCTTAAAACAAGTCAAAATGAGGCCCAGTAGTGTGTGTGGCCTCCACATGCCTGTATGACCTCCCTACAACGCCTAGGCATGCTCCTGATGAGGTGGCGGATGGTCTCCTGAGGGATCTCCTCCCAGACCTGGACTAAAGCATCTGCCAACTCCTGGACAGTCTATGGTGCAACGTGGTGTTTGTGGATGGAGCGAGACATGATGTCCCAGATGTGCTCAATTGGATTCAGGTCTGGGGAATGGGCGGGCCAGTCCATAGCATCAATGCCTTCCTCTTGCAGGAACTGCTGACAAACTCCAGCCACATGAGGAGGAACCCAGGGCCAACCGCACCAGCATATGGTCTCACAAGGGGTCTGAGGATCTCCTCTCGGTACCTAATGGCAGTCAGGCTACCACTGGCGAGCACATGGAGGGCTGTGCGGCCCACCAAAGAAATGCCACCCCACAACATGAATGACCCACCGCCAAACCGGTCATGCTGGAGGATGTTGCAGGCAGCAGAACGTTCTCCACGGCGTCTCCAGACTCTGTCACGTTTGTCACATGTGCTCAGTGTGAACCTGCTTTCATCTGTGAAGAGCACAGGGCGCCAGTGGCGAATTTGCCAATCTTGGTCTTCTCTGGCAAATGCCAAACGTCCTGCACGGTGTTGGGCTATAAGAACAACCCCCACCTGTGGATGTCGGGCCCTCATACCACCCTCATGGAGTCTGTTTCTGACCGTTTGAGCAGACACATGCACATTTGTGGCCTGCTGGAGGTCATTTTGCAGGGCTCTGGCAGTGCTCCTCCTGCTCCTCCTTGCACAAAAGCGGAGGTAGCGGTCCTGCTGCTGGGTTGTTGCCCTCCTACGGCCTCCTCCACATCTCCTGATGTACTGGCCTATCTCCTGGTAGCGCCTCCATGCTCTGGACACTACACTGACAGACACAGCAAACCTTCTTGCCACAGCTCGCATTGATGTTCCATCCTGGATGAGCTGCACTACCTGAGCCACTTGTGTGGGTTGTAGACTCCGTCTCATGCTACTACTAGAGTGAAAGCACCGCCAACATTCAAAAGTGACCAAAACATCAGCCAGGAAGCATAGGAACTGAGAAGTGGTCTGGTCACCACCTGCAGAACCACTCCTTTATTGGGGGTGTCTTGCTAATTGCCTATAATTTCCAACTGTTGTCTATTCCATTTGCACAACAGCATGTGAAATTTATTGTCAATCAGTGTTGCTTCCTTCGTGGACAGTTTGATTTCACAGAAGTGTGATTGACTTGGAGTTACATTGTGTTGTTTAAGTGTTCCCTTTATTTTTTTGAGCAGTGTATGATGGCATTGCAAAAGTAGGCAAAAGTTTAACAGGAAACAACTATGCCATCATTATCATGTCGTCAAATGGATGGCGATGTTGTCATTAGCTAGCAAATTTGGTCAAAAATAGCTATCAATGGTAATGTTAGCTAGCGAAATTCCGGTGGTCTCCACTCAATCTTGGCTAACGTTTTACTGAATCTAATGTCAATCTGGCAGCATCAAAATTATGACAACAGCTTTTCCTACAAATGATTTGCCTCCTTTTGCAATCTTTGTATATCCAAGCCACTGTAATGCACTTTTGCGCTCATTGAGAATGCGTTGAGTAGAACGCTCAATCAGTTGGACATGCTTCTCAGATACAGGCTTGCTTGTTCTTGAGATTAGCCATAGCTAGCTACCATAGTAATCCCTCGAGAGTAGCTCATTTCAATGCATCAGTCATTTAGCTTGCTAGCTAGCTAGTTGACTGTGCTAGAGGTAATATAATGCTAGCTAATTGTTTCAATGCACCTTCCAAATGTAAAATTACAAGACAAAAAGGACACTTACCAAAGCTGTTCCTCTATGTCCTCTTGGTTGTGAAGGTTAGGCAGCATGCTAGCTAATCTCGTTCCCAGATACTTCCACCAAAAGGCGCACTCCATGGGGATCTAGAATATGAAGTAAATGCCTGACTGTGTTTTAGGTCACCACATATCCTTCTTGGATGCATTTAAGATGTATTTGTTTGTATTCATGAAGCTTCCCATGTTGGCCCAGTTGATTAAGAAGAAATATCAAGGAGGTTCAGTAGTTTTTTCCATCAGTAGAGTCTTAGAGAACTCAGTATTCTCCGCATTATTTTCCCTTTATTTTACTAAGCAAGTCAGTTAAGAACAAATTCTTATTTTCAATGATGGCCTAGGAACAGTGGGTTAACTGCCTGTTCGAGGGCAATGCTCTAACCACTAGGCTACCCCGCCGCCCCGGGTAGCCTAGTGGATGGATGTAAACTAATGACAACACCATCTATATTGCTCATGACACTAACACTCCCAATGCCTCAAACTGAGGTGAAAATAAAAGTCGATTAACTCAAGCAAACCGGACATAATGTCAACCTGTGCATGAGAGGAAGCCAAGCTTAACATTTCAGCATAATAAAGGCTATTTCTCTTAATAACGTGCAACCGGATTGTCTTGTATTAGCTAGATCTTTCTCATTATAACGTTATCTTTCTTGTATTAACGAGATAATTTATTATTTCATTATAGTTTCTTTAATTATTTTGTAATAGTGTGATATTATCTTGTAATAATTATATACCCCCCAAAATTATGCCACTGTATAATATATCACAATGGTCAAATAAATATGGTAACATTTCTATCGTTGCTTTCTGTTTTGTTCCTAACCAGTACATCGGCAGTCTGGACGTGGCTCGGCCGAACAGCAGAGTGGAGATTGTGGCTGCTATGAGGAGAATACGGGTTAGTTGTCCCCTTCATCTAAACAAACTAGTCACCTACCTCCCATCAGCTACTGTTGTTCCGTTGTCGAACCTGCCACATAATGCAGTAATATCTAACAAGTAATCTAACAATTTCACAACAACTACCTCTTACACACAAGTGTAAAAGAATGAATAAGAATATGTACATATAAATATATGGATGAGCGATGGCCGAACGGCATAGGCAAGTGTGGCCAACTCTTTCTGTTTTCGGGTGTTGAGACCCGCCATGTTCCCACAAGTGAATTTTGAATGGACAGAATATGCCAGCTGCTGGAGTGAAATAGACCTAGGCCCAGTTTCCCAATAGTAATGGAACTAAGGCTTATGAGTATTTTATTTTAACGCTGCACCTTTCCTACAACAGCCAAAGATGTAACATGCTTTTCCCAAAACGCCACGCAGAGAGAACTGTCGCTAAGTGCGTCTTTGGATACTGATGGAACGGGAAAAAAAGGGAGCGCTGCTATCGGATCAGCTTTCTCCATTCAAATCTTTCCTTAAAATTGTCATTATTTCACTATACTGACGACGGATCAGCTCCTAGGGAGATATCACCACCTACGGCTGCAAATATTGAGGTGGATTATTCTAATGCTTACTCAAAATGTATTCAATCACTGATTTGGCACATCATTGCGCACATATTCGGCTACACATCATAAAAGATATTGAGACAAATTACAGATAGTACCCTACAAGTATCAAAATAGAACTCAATTGATTGAACATGAAAGGCATTTCAATATGATTGAAATAGGCCTATTGCCTACTGTTTATATTTTATTGCAGTCATCTCTGTTTTTACTTGAAGCATCTTTTTATACATTGCTTGTTGTGTCAATTGCAAAGACAAGTTATCGGCAGGCACAGATATATGGATAAGCCATGTGATTCTATGTTTAGCGGAGATCTTCTGTGTATAAAGTGATGCGGGAGGGCAAAAAACAACGCACTTAGCTGTTCGACAAGTGGTCTGAGGCAGGCATTATATTAAGTGCAGCTTATTTAAGTGCAACGTTAATGAGGGTTTTGGGAAACAGCTCTGAGATTTAAAGATGCTCCTACAAAGGTTCGATTGAACTTAAGGATTAACTTAGCCTCAACATGCTTTTGGGAAACCGGGCCCTGTAATACAGTGAGCGTCCCTCACCTTAATGTCAGTTATTTGAAAATAAGCCTGTTTCTTCATAGATATTTTGCAAAAGAAAGCCACAAGAAAGCCACACATGTCAATGCATGCCACTGGAACTGGAGTCATTTTTGAACAGACTAAGGCTATTTTTTACAAGCATTCCGTACAATATAAATAAAGTATTGCATTGTATACCATGGCAAATCCACTGTGGCAATTTATCAGACAATTTGAATGAATGGAAACTAATTTTGGTTTAGCTATTATTTTATTATCCCCCACATGGAGAGAAAGAGAACTGCTCTTTTTCAGGGACTCACGAGGCTCATTTGAATTTCCTGATGCACCGGGAAAATTCTCCGCAACAAAAGAGTGATCAAGTTCAGATCCGACATCTGTAGGCCTACTACCAAAATGTTTAATTGTTCTTCTTAACTCAGCCTCTGAATGTCATAGAGATTAACCAAAGACCATTAATCCCCATATGCATCAGAGGCGTGTCTTTCTTGTGCCTTGTTTTTAGCCCAAGGCATCGTCGTTATAGATCACTTTCTATATTCAGAATCCATTTTAGTTTCTTCATAATCTTAAACTAGCAAAAATGAGGCTATGGCATACACTCACGTAGGCCTACCCCCTCAATTCAAGCACTGGTATTAGCTTAACACACCAAGCCCTTCACAACACAGAGGTATTTAAGTAGTGGTGACACTACTGGAGGAACTGGCTGACAAATCTATGGATGGCCTATAATGTATATCTATGGATGGCCTATAATGTAGTCAAACACATAGGCCTACCTGTTGTTTCTTAAATAGGAAGAAATAGGCTCCAACACAAAGCCCTCTTGTTAGTTAATTCAAATGAAAATGAAGACTTGAAATGATTTACTCAAATTAGCCTAATTTCAGCACCACGTGCTGGCCACCTCCCGATTGATTTCTCTGTGGCTGCCGCTTCTCCGCGGCTGCCGCTTTTCAGCACCACAAGACTGTCATGGAAGTTACTTGAGTCTAGCTTATTGTGAGAACAATAACTCTGATAAAAAAAAGACAAATCATGGGCAACAAAACATGTTGTTTCGTGGCCTTTGGAGAGGCAAATATCAGAGGAGTGTGACAAATAGGAACCCAGAGCCAACGGCGGCAACCCATGTCAGTACTGTGCATCGCTAACGTATAGGGAAAGTACCAAAATCCATTGATGTAAACCGTGGATAAAACGCACTACCCTCCCCTGGGTGGCCCTTCTACCGCCTCCAGTACAATTTGACCACACCACCAGAAAGTGTGACAAATCAATCAACAAATGATTCGCCTTACAGGACTAAATCGGCATAGATAAGCAACACTGGAACAGACGGATTTTATTACTCAGGTTTTTAGGCTTTTGTAAAGTCTACGGTGCCGCTTTTTCATGTTCTCGTGTGAGAGTGTAGTAGGGCTGTAGTGCAGATGGTCGGACGGTGATCAGGGATGGTGATCTTTGAAGTGAGGCAGTGGCGTGGACATACTTAATAATAGAAACTGCTTTTGGAAGTTTCTCTCTTTTTCTTTGTCCGTCTTAAAATGTAGCCTCTGAACTCAATATTCACCACCATCCTGTGTTTCTTGTCTTATCACCATTTACTTTTTCTATGTCCTGTTGATTCCTACACTGCATGATAATGTTGGCTGTTTGGTAAAAGTAGGCTATGTCATCACTGATTTAACAGTACATACAAAAGGTGATAAGGTTCATATTCGCTCCTGGTCCTAGCTTACAAAGTCCTGAAAGTGCATGTGAAGTTAGATCTCAAAAGAGATTCCTGTGGAACATCACGTCTCCTCAGGAGAAAGTTTTTTTCAAATATGTTCAATTCTCCCATACTCCCACCACACCACATGGTTTGCTATCAGTCATTGTTTGTTATTTTTTAGACCTTGTTACTTAAGAGGTTCCCGTAAAGGTGCAAACTGCTTGAGAGCCGAGGATCACTGCCCAGAGTGCGTAACGCTGCTGGGGGATAACAGCAGCTGTTGTTGTTGGCAGGAGAACAGGTTATATGTGAAAATAGTTCAATCAGGCCTTGTTACATTTTTACATTACAGTGTCCTTATTACTGTGTAATTATTTGAGTAAGTACAATATAGTCCTAATAAATATTGTAATTTGTTCATGTTGAACATTTTGGTATTAGCTTGTTTGTACTCATACTGAATGACTGAACTGATAGAATCATAGGGGTCAACTACTGGTTGTATAGCGCCTGCAAATGTAAATGTGCCCTTTGCATAGCTCCCTCTTTACTGTATGTGCCGGCATACAGGGTATAGGTCTGGGTATAGGGCATTGGTATGGGTTTGAGTGTGGGTATGGATATGGTGCACATGGATATGTATGGGTATGGGTGTGAGTATAGGCATGGTGGTGACTGCTCCTCCAGCCCTTGTCTCCCACGCCACATCATCTACAGTTCTCCATGAAATCCTTTCGTCTCAAATTAACTACAGAGGTTTCATTTAAACAGCATTACAGCCTTGTTAGAGAGTGATAGAAAAGAGAGGGAGAGAGGGGTACAGACGAATACAGAAAGAGAGAGAGCGCTAGACAGAAATACGGGTAGAGAGAACAGAGAGAAAGACAGACAGAGAGACAGAGAAGAGAAAGACAGGCAGAGGCATTGTGTTTCGGTGATTCACCCTCAGCATCTAATTTATTTGGCTCTTCAATTATCCTGCTGCCTGGTGTTTACCTGTGTCTATGTGATTGACAGTAATGAGATGGGATCCAGGCGCCTGTCAAATTAAACAACCTCTACTCCATTAATGTCCTGTCCTGTTCTCTGAAGTGGGAGGGATGCTGCTGGGTGTTAAAGTCTTAATGTGATGCTACTGCTGCTCTCTGAGGATATAGCAAGCCTACATCAGGGATCATCATCTACATATAACACTGGTCCTGGAAAACTGCACGGTGTGCAGGCTTTTGTATGACATTTTAGAATGTTTTTCCAGAGCGACTTACAGTAGTGAGTGCATACATTTTTTCCATACCATTCCCCTGTGGAAATCAAACCCACAATCCTGGTGTCGCAAGCGCCATGCTCTACCAAATGAGTCCAGCACTAACACACAACTAACACACCACTGCTTACCCAAATCCTTCTTATGTGTAATGTCTGGATTCCCCACAGGGAGACTGGGTTGACAGATAGTAGGTCTGTGTAAATAGCTCAGTGGCTTTAATATAAGCTTTCAACAGTGTGGCTGTACTGTAGGGCCTTAGAGAGTAGTGCTGTGGGAAGGAGTGATAGCTCGCTAGCCTAGTGTTGTACCAGATGCTTGACTCACACAGAGGTCTAGATCAGTGATGGGCAACTCAAGTCCTCGGGAGCTGGAGTGGTGTCACACTTTTCCCCCATCCCTAGCAAACATAGCTGATTAAACTAATTGCCTTCTTAAACTTAAAATCATGATTGGAGTCAGAATATGTTGGCTGGGGCTGGGGAAAAAGTGGTCGTGTCTACACTTGACGTGCACAGCGGGCAACATCATCAGCACTCCTCCCACAAGTCTCCAGAAAAGTTGTGTTTTGGGACCGAGAGGCACCTTTTCATTATAACGTTCAGGGACGTTTTGTTTGGCTAGAGTTATGCTAACTCATTTGCAATCTCTTTAGCGCTGCTTGGTAGCTTGCTGGCTAGCTACAGAGGCTAGCTGGCTACCTAGCTAAGGTAGTTAGCTACCGCCATCAGTTGTTGTTGTGTTATTACAATATTTTGGCTATTCCACAGTTTGCAGAATGCATACGGCATTTGAATATAGCGTGGGAACAGACACATTGTGGACACATTTAAATGTAAATGTAGGCACATGACGTGTTCTGAATTCTATGATCAGAACTCCCTTATCAGAATACAAAAGCTTCATGAACTGTCAAGTTTAGACACGGTCAGTGTGACACTAAACAGGCCCTAGAGGACTGGAGTTACCCATCCCTGGTCTAGATTATCTGTTGGGCTATATAGTCATTTGTGTGGAGCAGTAAGATATGCAGAAGGCTCAGCATAGATGAGGATTCCTCTCCCATCTATCCTCTTGGCTGTCAGTGGGACTCATTCTGGAGTTCCTGCCCTCTCTATCCTCCCTGAAGAGCAGATCACACACTCAAAGACCCAGTGTGTACGTGTGTGTGTGCGCGTGTGTGTGCGCGCGTGTGTGTGTGCGTGTGTGTGTGCGTGTGTGTGTCTGTGTGTGTGTGTGTGTGTGTGTGTGTGTGTGTGTGTGTGTGTGTGTGTGTGTGTGTGTGTGTGTGTGTGTGTGTGTGTGTGTGTGTGTGTGTGTGTGTGTGTGTGTGTGTGTGTGTGTGTGTGTGTGTGTGTGTGTGTGTGTGACCCAGAGTGTGGAAACAGAGCCAAGACATAGTCGGACGCCATCCTTCGTTTCCCAGAGAGACTGACCACTCTAAATCAAACCTTACCCTCCTCTCCTTTTTTCCCTTCCTCCCTTTCTCTCTCTCTCTCTCTCCCACTCCCTCATTTTCTCCCTTCGTCTCTCTCTCTCTCTACTTTGCTCCCTGACTCTCACTCTCTCACCTTTCCTTCTTCCCTCCTCGATGTCCTTTGCTTAGCAATACATTAGCGAGTCATTTCACTCTCCCTTCATTAAATGGAGGATTGAAACTTTGGCTGATTCACCGTTTCTCTTCTGAGAAGCAGAACAGACTTTTGTCAGGCCCTACTGTAACTAATGGAGATGCTGCTCTAATTTCAGACCCCTTTTTAATTAAGTTCCACAGCTCAAGACCAAAAATGTAAAAGTAGGCTACAAAAAACTTTACTAAAATTATTCCAATCATGATTCAAATGCAATGGCTGTTTAGCATATTAAAGGCTAGCTTTAGGACCATGCAGAGCATCTCTCGTGAGAGAAGCTGCCAGCCTGCACAGCCTTTCTCTCAGCATACAGTGCTTGACAGTTTGCTTTTATTTTCAGCCATTTAGGTAGTGCGCCGATTTCTTTGAATTTGATGTTGGCATTTGAAGTTGACCTTGTAAGCTTTGTGGCCAGCTGTTTTATGCACCGGTTACACATTGATGTTGGCATAGGTGGCACGTCTATTAGGCTAGGGGAAGATAAGCTTCCCCTAAAGTAAATTAAATTACAGAAATAAATAAAATCATTCAAAATACTACACCAGAGGGCATGATTTGGCCACAAATTATCATTACAATTTTTGAGCTAATGAGCTGTGAATTTTTTTAAGCATGTGATTTGGGCAGCGCATTTGGCAAATAGCCTACCAAAAAGTTGATTGTTGAGTTGCAGTTGTCAGTGAAAAGCAGTTAAAGAGTAGATAACATAAACTTAACCAAAGTCATTCCAGAAAAAACATTTGCGGGGTGTGACGTAGTATGGATGTCCCGGCAAGCCAGCCTATTCCCTAAGTTGTAAACTCCAACAGAAATGAATTCAAATGTATAACTTAAAATTAAACCAAATCGTTTGCACTCATGACTACTGATTTCAATTAAATGTTCAGAGCGCTAAGAACCTTGGCGTGATCCTGGACAACACCCTGTCGTTCTCAACTAACATCAAGGCGGTGGCCCGTTCCTGTAGGTTCATGCTCTACAACATCCGCAGAGTACGACCCTGCCTCACACAGGAAGCGGCGCAGGTCCTAATCCAGGCACTTGTCATCTCCCGTCTGGATTACTGCAACTCGCTGTTGGCTGGGCTCCCTGCCTGTGCCATTAAACCCCTACAACTCATCCAGAACGCCGCAGCCCGTCTGGTGTTCAACCTTCCCAAGTTCTCTCACGTCACCCCGCTCCTCCGCTCTCTCCACTGGCTTCCAGTTGAAGCTCGCATCCGCTACAAGACCATGGTGCTTGCCTACGGAGCTGTGAGGGGAACGGCACCTCAGTCAGTACCTCCAGGCTCTGATCAGGCCCTACACCCAAACAAGGGCACTGCGTTCATCCACCTCTGGCCTGCTCGCCTCCCTACCACTGAGGAAGTACAGTTCCCGCTCAGCCCAGTCAAAACTGTTCGCTGGTCTGGCCCCCCAATGGTGGAACAAACTCCCTCATGACGCCAGGACAGCGGAGTCAATCACCACCTTCCGGAGACACCTGAAACCCCACCTCTTTAAGGAATACCTAGGATAGGATAAAGTAATCCTTCTCACCCCCCTTAAAAGATTTAGATGCACTATTGTAAAGTGGCTGTTCCACTGGATGTCATAAGGTGAATGCACCAATTTGTAAGTCGCTCTGGATAAGAGCGTCTGCTAAATGACTTAAATGTAAATGTAAATGTATGTTCAGCTAACTTACTTTATGAATATATAGTTACAAATCAGCTTGCAAGAAGGCTAGTCAACTAGCCTGTTAACAGTAGTCCTACTAGCTAGCTAACGGTAGTCCTACTAGCTAGCTAACATTAGCCCTACCAGCCTGCTAACATTACATTAGCATTTGATAAGTCAGCCAGTTGCTATCAACAACTAGTTTACAGCTACATTAAAGTAAACCAAAGTTTTTGAAATACATAACCACATCTAACCAGTTATCAAAGAATGTTATATGCAATTAACGTTATCTTAGCCAGCTACCTAGCCAGCCAGTTAACGTTAGATATTTTAGCCAGCTAGCTGGCCTAGCCAGCTAACGTTACAACAAGGGAAGATCAGCAAGCACAGGCAGTAACCCATAAAACATAACTAAAACGAAACCCTCCGGCAGATAAAAAAAAAAAAGCTAAGAGAGAGCAGAGACTTACATATTGACATCTGGGGCCCATCATGGTAAGGACTGTAGGCTGAGTTAACTACCAAACAAAGCGAGAGCTAGTGAGAGCAGCACTTCCGATGTAAGAATCCTAGCTAGCTATTTTAGCCAGCTAACTAGACTTGCCAGCTAGCATTTGACTGCAGAGGAAACTTCCTCCAGAAATAAATAGTTAAAATGGGATTACTTTCCCGTTTCTGAGAGTGCACTGGTGCTTAACTTGTAGTGTAGGATGTGGCTCCACATGTTGGGAATGTTGATTGGTAATATTGCTAGCTACTTTCCTTCTGAGAATACACCCTATAATGTCACCTCCTTCATAACTACGGCTGAACCACATAAAAATAATGTGTTGTAGGTGCTCGTGCAGCAAGGATATTCCCATGCCGATAACCATGGGGTCCTGTCAGGAAAACTTTCAGACAACGTCCACGATGACAGAGAAAGGAGTGGGCTGTATGACGCAACATTCTGGCTTCTCCACGGTCTGCCTGGATGTCAATATAGAAATAGAATCCCCACTAATCTAATGCAATAATGAACTCAAATAATGTTACACCACTCCCCCTATTATTATTATAGGGACAAAATACATAACTAGTTCAATACAAAATACATAACTAGATCAATTTACCTGGCTTATCTCGATCACTGCTGACACTCGAGATGTAAAGTTACCAGTAGGAAACAGAGGTTGCAGGCTTCACCTTCACACTCGGCAAAGCACCTGGTTTCAGTCGCATTCCGAATCATGCCTTCCGCTGGTTATAGCCATCGAAATCCTCTGGGGTTAAATGAGCACCGCATACAGTAGTGCCTGCGGTTCCCTTACTCCAATCCAATCGCTTCATCCTGACAAACCGGTTTCACTTCAAAGCTAGCTTCTCGTTTTTAGGACACAAATGAGTCGTAATGAATTGGGTCTGAAATTAAAACTAACACTGGCTGCTTGCTACAACTAAATTACTAAGTCTTTGACCACATTGTGTTGTTGCTTCGGTGAGTAAAAATGAATGATTCCTACCTATTAAATAAGCCTAGGCCCATCACAATACTTCAAAAAAGCAAATGGTTATTGCTAAAAAGAGAAGACAAAGAAAATTATCTAATCTGTTTCTAGTTAACAAAATTATCATCTCCCAATTGAGTGAACAGTAACCTATGTTATTGGCACCAGCAGAGAGCATCATCCATATACCCGGTAAGTGTGCGCATATTCACTGTCTTTATCATTGGATCAGATGATAGCGCCGACAGAGATGGTCGCCTTGCTTCAGGTCCCACAAGCATTTCACTACACTCGCATTAACATCTGCTAACCATGTGTATGTGACCAATAAAATTTGATTTGAAAATCACTGGAAAGTTTTTTTGGGGACGACAACAATTCCCTCCTCCAGGCAAGATGGACGTCACATATTGTAAAATTAAGTCATGGGGGGCACGGACAGCCGATGGTCCTAAAAACGTTTGGAGAGGTAAATTGAAGAGGTATGTTTTTATAAGCTCAGCACAACTACAATTTCTTGCTTTCTCAAATCTCAACCAAAGCTTTTAACATACTTTGTCTGTTGGGCTTCACAAACGTGTAGAGCGTCAGGGCTTCAGTGGTCGACCATCCAACTGCTCCAACTGAAGAAGATTGTTGGCTTCGACCGAAGTAACCCTAGGAAGACAAGTAGAAAGATATCAGTGTTAGTGAAACTAAAACTAGCTTCAAGTTGCAAATCGTTATTTTCTGAGATGTTTTATATTCACATTAACAGATGGTGACCCCAGCTAGGAGCGAAAGAGCAGCAAGGTTTCCCAGGTCTCACCTTCCATTCGTCCTTCTTCCAAACCAAGTTATTCGCCCGGATGTTGTAGCACATGGTTCTCTTCTTGATTCTGCTCCGGTAGCTCTTACTTCTGTTTCTCCTGAGCCTTGTCGATGTTCAGTCTCACCTTGATTGATAAAAGGAATAAATGCAATTATATTTCAAATTACAAATACATTTCTTACATAATGTATATTTAAAATTACAAATACATTTCTTACATAATGTATATTTCAAATTACAAATACATTTCTTACATAAAACGTATTTGTAAAACACCCTTTGGTCCTTGAAGGTGTTCTGATCTGTTTCGACAACTTCCACCACATCAGGAGGGGTTTCAGTGATCTGAAAGGACATTATACAAAAAGAACAATAGACAAACAACAACACTAAGTCAATCACTACAGTATATGCAATAATTGTATCTACAATTACGTTGTTTACATCAGTCAACAGCTGCAGCTCCCGCCCGTCGTCGGTGGTTTCCTGGACGCTGCTGTTGTTTGCAAAGAGAATTACCTTCAGGTTGTTCTCCCACCATCCCTGTAGCTGGCTAGCTGACTAGGCAGGTTGAGGTACAGTGGCTTGCGAAAGTATTCATCCTCCTTGCCATTTTTCCTATTTTGTTGCCTCTAGCCACTGGGATTTTTGCCCATTCCTCAAGGCAAAACTGCTCCAGCTCCTTCAAGTTGGATGGGTTCCGCTGGTGTACAGCAATCTTTAATTCATACCACAGATTCTCAATTGGTTTGAGGTCTGGGCTTTGACTATGCCATTCCAAGACATTTAAATGTTTCCCCTTAAACCACTCGAGTGTTGCTTTAGCAGTATGATTAGGGTCATTGTCCTGCTGGAAGATGGACCTCTGTCCCAGTCTCAAATCTCTGGAAGACTGAAACAGAATTTCACTCTATTTAACGCCATCTATCATTCCTTCCTTCAATTCTGACCTGTTTCCCAGCCCCTGCCATTGGTGTTCTCGGGGTGATGAGGTGTTGGGTTTGTGCCAGACATAGTGTTTTCCTTGAAGGCCAAAAAGTGCCATTTTAGTCTCATCTAACCAACGTACCTTCTTCCATATGTTTGGGGAGTCTCCCACATGGCTTTTGGCTAACACCAAACGTGTTGGCTTATTTATTTATTTAAATAATGGCTTTTTTCTGGTTACTCTTCTGTAAAGCCCAGCTCTAAGGAGTGTGGGGCTTAAAGTGGTCCGATGGACAGATACTCCAATCTCCGCTCTGGAGCTTTGCAGCTCCTTCAGGGTTATCTTTGGTCTCTTGTTGCCTCTATCATTAATGCCCTCCTTGCCTGCTCTGTGAGTTTTGGTGGGTGGCCCTCTCTTGGCAGGTTTGTTCTAGTGCCATATTCTTTCCATTTTTTATAATGGATTTAATGGTGCTCTGTTGGATGTTCAAAGTTTCAAATATTTTTTTATAACCCAACGCTGATCTGTACTTCTCCACAACTCTGTCCCTGACCTGTTTGGAGATCTCCTTGGTCTTCGTGGTGCTGCTTAGTTGGTGGTGCCCCTTGCTTAGTGGTGTGACAGATCATGTGACAGATTATGTGAAACTTATATCGCACACAGGTGGACTTTATTTAACTAATTATGTGACTTCTGAAGGTAATTGGTTGCATCAGATCTTATTTAGGGGCTTCATCGCAAAGCCGGTGAATACATATGCATGCACCACTTTTTCGTTTTCTCGTTTTCTAATTTTTTTAAATATGTTATTTTCACTTCACCAATTTGGACTATTTTGTGTATGTCCATTACATGACATCCAAATAAAATCCATTTAAATTACAGGTTGTAATGCAACAAAATAGGAAAAACACAAAGGGGGATTAATACTTTTGCAAGGCACTGTAAATAAGTACAGCAGCTAGCAAAGTCAATCTTAAAACAGCTTATATAATTTTTTCCTATTTTACAATATGTTCTATATAAAAACAAATATGTTGTAAAGAAAATGTTCTCTTTCTAGTTTTTTTGGTCCTCTGAAACAGTAGGTAGTCAGCAGGTAGTCACCGTTAAAAACACCATCCTTGGGGAGCAATTCTGAGGTAATAATTTTGTGCGGACTGAGCGAGAGCTTATGAGGTGAAATAGAACTTCAACTGCGTGCGTTCTCCGTCCTTCGCGACCGCTACCAGGTAAAACAGAGCCAAGTAACCAGCATAGCAACAGGCGATTTGGTTCCTTACTTAACCTGTCAGAATTTTGCAAGTTCTATGAACAGCCCTAGCAACGGAAGCTTGAACTTATCGAATGCCATTGTGGTGCAGGGGGGGGGGGCACACTTTTAGGTTTGACACCCCCAATGAAATGAACACCCCCACCTCTCTGTCATGGTTTAAACCATTTATTTCTATGTGGTGGCACTGTTCATCCTGTAGTGCTTAATTTCAGCCTCAGCTGAGCTCCTTTACACATCGATTTTCAAATCAAATGTATTTATATAGCCCTTCGTACATCAGCTGATATCTCAAAGTGCTGTACAGAAACCCAGCCTAAAACCCCAAACAGCAAGCAATGCAGGTGTAGAAGCACGGTGGCTAGGAAAAACTCCCTAGAAAGGCCAAAACCTAGGAAGAAACCTAGAGAGGAACCAGGCTATGTGGGGTGGCTAGTCCTCTTCTGGCTGTGCTGGGTGGAGATTATAACAGAACATGGCCAAGATGTTCAAATGTTCATAAATGACCAGCATGGTCAAATAATAATAATCACAGTAGTTGTCGAGGGTTCAGCAAGTCAGCACCTCAGGAGTAAATGTCAGTAGGCTTTTCATAGTCAATCATTAAGAGTATCTCTACCACTCCTGCTGTCTCTAGAGAGTTGAAAAAAGCAGGTCTGTGACTGTGAACAGTCCGGTGAACAGGTCAGGATTCCATAGCCGCAGGCAGAACAGTTGAAACTGAAGCAGCAGCACGGCCGGGTGGACTGGAGACAGCAAGGAGTCATCATGCCAGGTAATCCTGAGGCATGGTCCTAGGGCTCAGGCCCTCCGAGAGAAAGAGAGAATTAGAGAGAGCATAATTAAATTCACACAGGACACCAGATAAGACAGGAGAAGTACTCCAGATACAACAAACTGACCCTAGCCCCCCGACACAAACTACTGCAGCATAAATACTGGAGGCTGAGACAGGAGGAGTCCCATCCGATGATACCCCTGGACAGGGCCAAACAGGAAGGATATAACCCCACCCACTTTGCCAAAGCACAGCCCCCACACCACTAGAGGGATATTTCAACCACCAACTTACTTTTCCTTTGTATTTCCTAATTTTTGCTGTAATTTCATTTACCCTCCACCATATTCCTTGGCTGAGAGGGTAGGCTACCGGCATGTGGTGTAGGCCTGGTGGAGGGTCAACTAAATTAAATGCCTTTTACCCAACTTTTCATCCAAACAAATGCATCGAAAGTATAGGGCGCATTACTTTTTTCACAGTTTTTCACTGATATGCCTATTTGAAGTTCATGATAATACACATGAATACACATGAATATCATACAGTGGACACATAAGCCTATAAGCTCATGCATGCAATGCCCTGATACATTTTGTGCTAAAATCTCTGACAGCAGAACCATAAGATGGACAATTATTGTTTTGGGAAAGTATCCTAAAAAACAATGAAAAAATAGGCTATAACGTTTTGCATATGCTACATATCGAAACACAAGTTTGTTATGGCTGCTTTTAAGGACACGTAAATGTGGCTCATTTGGCCAACATCCCTCAATTTTTGATGCCGCTGGCTGCGCCAAGATCTGAATTCATATGGATGTCCATTACATATCTCAAATGTCCAGTAAATTAATATATTCCCTTTCATGTTGTCCAGCACCAAATTTTGCTAATGGAGACTCTGAAATGGCATATAGTTTTTATGAAGGTTTTAGAATATTTGCATGTAAATCTGTAACCAATTGGATGTAAACCTAGCTATAGACAGCCTCGAGTCCCTGGCAAGTGCACTAGTCCAGTGTCACTTTGATTATGCCTGCACATCATGGTTCACCAGCAGCCCCAAACATCTAAAGAATAAGCTGCCAGGCAAACAAGCTTGTAAGAATAGTACTTAAACTTCCCCCTAATACTCATCTGGAGGTTGAGCATTTTTTCATCTATCTACACTGTACAACACCAAAAAGTTGAATGACATTCGGAGATTGTCAAGCCAAACCTTCGATACTGGGTAGGCTTACCACGTAGGGAGGGATGTATTTTCTGTTTGTCGAGATTTACATCATCTATTTATAGTGCCGTTGAAAACGCAAACCATGATATTGAAGTGCCCAAAGTCGGTAGGCTTTGTTTATTGGTTGTGTAGTGCATTGGCACAGAAACCTACAGTATATAATTATAAAAATGGCATCAAAATGTTGAAAATCAGATTCCCCCTAGCTGATCATTGTCTGCAGCCGGCTCTGATCATAGTGTGAGGGAGGGAGAGTGAGTATGTCTGTGGTGGTTGGCAAACCCTCAACCTTCTGGCCCGTAGCCCTGAGTGGCATTGACTGTGCCACAAAAGCATGCTGAAATGGCAAAGTCGATATCCGATACAGTTAGTTATTTTTGGTCATAAACATTATTTTCAGTTAATTCTATGAGGGGGTTGGTGTTCAGTTCATTTTACAGTACAAGGGGAGGGTCATGTGAAAATATGTTTAATGCTGGGGAGGAGGATCCATTTTTTTATGACACCTTAAGTTCGACCAGCCCCTGCCCCCCAGAACATTTCGATCTGTCCCTTACCACTTTTAAATCTCATACTTGTGTTTTTAATTGCTATATTGTATTTACTTCGTCACCGTGGCCCTTGTATTGCCTTTACCTCCCTTATCTCACCTCATTTGCTCACACTGTATATAGACTTGTTTTTATACTGTATTATTGACTTTATGTTTGTTTTACTCCATGTGTAACTCTGTGTCGAATGTGTCGAACTGCTTTGCTTTATCTTGGCCAGGTCGCAGTTGTAAATGAGAACTTGTTCTCAACTTGCCTACCTGGTTAAACAAAGGTAAAATAAAAAATATAAAACATTTTCAGAATTGGATTTCCCTTACGAAAAATGTATCAACCCCGATAGAAGTGCCCATATATATGTTAAGGATATGTTTTACTGCTTGTTGGCAGAGCTCTCAGGGGAATTACTCATTCATGAGGCACGGTCTTAGCTTAGTGCACTGTACATTAATAAAGATATCAGCAGAGATTCCCCTGTTGCCTCTTTAGAAGATGACAAACTCATCTAGCAGCCTTAGTGTGTTGTCAGCAGACTGAGGTGTGTTTCCTTCCCTCCACAGACACACAGCCCTCGGAGCCCAACAAAACTCTTTCATCTTGTCACAGGGTAATGTAGCCCAGAGACTGCAGCTGCTGCTGCTACTTCATTTAGACATGAAGCTCCCTGGTATTAGAGGCCAGGTAGAAAAGGTGGCTTCTGTATTGGAGAGGTAATGGCTTTTCCTTAGCAAAATGTCAAATGAGAAATCCCCCTAGCTCTACTGTTCAGCCTGGCTGCTAGTGCTAGGCTCTGAGAATTAATGTAGGCATATTAAATTGGCTACCCGACACACATACGCACACACACACACACACACACACACACATATGCATTCACACACCCACGCACACAGCAACACCATGGAAATCTTGAGGGTAGTCCTAATCTGGAGAGCTGTGATCCACTATGGAAATTGTTTACTGGTGAATCACTGTCATGTTCATAAACCAATGGCCTCCTCCACAGCGAGATAGAGACAGCTGTGATCTATGCATTTCACTGTAACTGATGCAAATCAGTGTTAGTGATAGTGTTATTCTTCAACTGATAGTGTACTCTTATAATCTCCACATGGCACAGCCAGAAGAGGACTGGCCACCCCTCCGAGCCTGGTTCCTCTCTAGTTCTCTTCCTAGTTTCCAGCCTTCCTAGGGAGTTTTTCCTATCCACCATGCTTCTACATCTGCATTGCTTGCTCTCTGGGGTTTTAGGCTTGGTTTCTGTATAAGCACTTTGTGACAACTGCTGATGTAAAAAGGGCTTTATAGATACATATGATTGAAATTGAATTACTGCTACCTTGAGAACATAATGGATTCTGCTTGAGCGCTTCGAAGTCCATGTGCGATTCCACGCCAGAGGGAGATATTTTTGGTATCTCAAATTATGGCAATTCTCAAAATTTAACTTAATTAGGAGGAAGGATGTTTAACATGCTTTTACCTTTATATCACAAACCATTTCTGAGAAAATCATGATGAATTTTAGGCCCACATTTTAGAGCACACCATAACAAGTATTTTTTATTTACCTTTTTTTTAACTAGGCAAGTCAGTTAAGAACAAATTATTATTTTCAGTGACAGCCTAGGAACAGTGCCTTGTTCAGGGCCAGAATTACATATTTTTACCTTGTCTTGCAACCTTTACGGTTACTAGTCCAACGCTCTAACCACCAGGTTACCTGCCGCCCCAAAGTATAATGACACAAATATGTTGTCTGTATCATTTACAATTCACAGATCTTAGGGTCTTACAGGAGGCATGTATAGGTCTAAAAAGGGCCTAGAATGGCCACTTTCATCATGATTTTTTTTTTACTCCCACTGGCATGGAATCGACCCATACTTTTCTCTGTTTTTCTTCAAATACTCAACCTTTCTTCAGGTAAAGTGTATTATAAAGGGAAACCTCTGCCTCCAGCAATGTCATGACAGTATTACAACCACAGACCAGACCACACACTATCACCCACTCCATGCCAAACCAGCACAACGGGAAACACCTCAAAACACATCTTTAAGACACGTGTCAGCATTTTCTTTGAGCTGTTAATGGAGGTGTCAAAAAAAATCTATTCAATAGTTTGTAGTCTATTTACCACGATGGGGAAGTTATTGCAGAGAGTCACAGAGATATGAGGCTAACCAATGTCCTGCCTCCCCCTGAGGCCTGCTATCGACTGAAGGATCATCAGCAGAGATTGGCTGGCTCATTGGACCGATTCCTGCATAGTTAGCATACCTCTACAATCAGTAAATGTTAATAGTCCACAGAGAGGTTGTTTGTTTACAGTGTGTCAACATTAACATTAGCAGGAAGTTCCTCTAAGCTCCTGGGTACTTAGTGTCACATTACCTCATTCTCTATGTTTGGTCAGTGTTTAGCCCAGAATGGATGGCTTACATCAGTGGTCACCAATCTCCAAGCCATTCCTAGTTGATCACCAAACATTTCTGTAAAAAAAACAATGATAAAGCCTTGTGTTCCTATTTGTTTAATTCATTTTGCGCTGTTGGCAGTAGGTGCACATGATTCAGCATCTTAGGGCCGGGAAGGCAAAGTATTCCCATTTTGAGCGATTCATGTGTCTGATGCACAGGAGGTTGGTGGCATCTTAATTGGGGAGGATGGGCTCATGGTAATGGCTGGAGAGGAATTAGTGGAATGGTATCAAATACATCAAACACATGGTTTTCATGTGTTTGATGTCGTTCCACTTGCTCCATTTCAGACATTAGTATGAGCTGTTGTCCCCTCAGCACCCTCCACTGGTCTGAAGGTAGAACTCCGCCTTCCCGGCAGGCCCAGAGAGCGAATCAAGTGCACCTATAGGCCTACCCCTGGCAAATCAGATTTCCCCAGTCTCTCTTTTCTTGCCTTCCTGGTTTTGATAATTGCCTGTCCTGACTCTGAGCCCACCTGCCTGACCACTCTGCCTGCCCCTGAGACTGCCTGCCGTCCGGTGCCGTTGCCCCTACTCTGGATTACCAACCCCTGCCTGCTTTGACCTGTCGTTTGCCTGCCCCTGTGGTTGTAATAAACATTGTTACTTCAACACAGTCTGCACTTGGGTCTTACCTGAAACGTGATATATTCAGCACTGTCAACATTTTGTTCAACAGTTTTATAAGCCATAAAATGTGCATTCTCCCTACTTTCACTCACGTGACAAACAGCACTGCAGCTGCAATGAATGATATAGCAAAGTGTTTCACTTTCTCTGGTCATAGGAGGAGAGGCAGCCTCACCCCTGCTCCCTCTCTCCCCTCAGACTGACCATCAGATGCAGGTCATCAGTCCAGTAAAAAAAAGCTAATTATTATGCTCACTCAGGTGTGCTTCACAAGTAATACAACAAATGATCTATTACCAATGTGATCATATACCTACATTTTTAAATATATTTTCACAATGGTCTGTTTTGTTTTCCAAGTTTCTGTTTCTCCCAGTTTTTTCAGGTTTTGTTCTCAAAATCCCCAAAATGTTAAATAAATCAGGAGACCAGTTTTGAGGTCTGGGAAAAAGCTAAGAAATGTATATTTTTGGGTGTAGTTACCCTTTAATTCCAGTGCACACCAGCATAACAATTGTTTGGTTAGGATGTTTTTGTAGCGCTCATGTGATTGCAAAGTTTGGAAACCAAATGGCAACTGGATTGATGCAAATAATCATGAAATCATTCTGCCAGGTAGGCATAGGCTACTTTGTAGTTTTTGGGAAAGCCTTTCCATCTCTACCAGAAGAAGGTTTATCATTAGCATCATCGCTAACGGCTACATAAAGTGTAGTAGACATACACGTGCACTTCGCACAGACACAGACTGCGGCATTCCTGTGCTGTTTCAGAAAGTTGCAGGAAATACGAATCATTGATGCATTTTGTTCATGTCTTATGATTTAACTTGGGCAAATGAATGAACTTTCTAATAAGTTCAACACATTCAGTTGATTTCTACTCATTTCAGTAAAAGTTTGAATATTGTTGAATTCGGTTTAATGTCTGGATTCCTTGATTCCATCCGCGTTCTCAGCAAAGCGCATTTTGCCTGACACTAATAGAGCCGATCAATCATCTGGGGTAATACCTCACTTTTCTTTCTCGCTTGCTCTTTCTCTCACTCGCTCGCTTGCTCTAACACCCACACACACCTCTCTCACCTCAACACCTCCTTCTCTTTCTCTCTCTCACACACACACACACACACGCACGCACGCACGCACGCACGCACGCACGCACACACACACACACACACGCACGCACGCACGCACGCACGCACACACACACACACACACACACACACACACACCTCCCCTCTTACTCCCCTCTCTCTCACTCCTATCTCTCTTCTCACTCCTCACCTCTCCCCAATCTGCAGGTGTTTTTACATGGTGATGTTCAGACTGGAGTCAGGCCGGCCTGGCAGAGAGTGAGGCAGTGAGGGTCCTTCTGTCAGCTTAATGATTTACTGCCAGTTCTGCATTATAAAAACATTGAGACCTCTTAGAGCGTATGTCCACTTCCAGCTGATTTATAGACTGGCCTTTTCAAGTCCGCATCCTCTGTGTTGTCAACATAGCTGTGTGGAGCCAACACTGCAGCTGGGATGACGAAAGTGCATTTTGATCCATAACTATCCATACCCACCACACTCTTTGGGTTTTGCTTATATGCAAATGTCCTGAAGAGAAGTCAGTGGAGCTGTGGAATTATGGGAGATGTGAAACAGATCTGAGCAGCCAGCCATAAAGGCCAGTCCAGACACACAGACTGCACAGCATTTTAATTCCAGGAAATAATTTCATTAGCATGCCTCTTATTGGACACACAAATTGCTGAATATCATATGGTGATTCGACATATCCAATTAACTGGTCCCATTCTGTTTTCTACAGCCGCTATTTACCACTCTCTGTTGGACACCAGCGTTGTGTTTATTAGCCCACATTAATGGTCTGAAACATATGTCGTGAGGCTCTTTTCTTAACATAATGAAGTTAAGCATAATAGCAGGCTTAGACAGGAAAGCACAGCAGTGCTGATGAAGCATTTGCAGTTTTATAGGCTACTGTACAACAGTATAAAATGTAACAATGTGCAATGATAGATTGAAGCACCTCAATAAAAAGTCCTGAAAGTATTTACCAAAAAGGTTATCCCAAAATGCAAGAGGCAACTACACTGAGTTTATAAAACATTAGGAACACCGACATAGACTGACCAGGTATTATTCCTTATTGATGTCACTTGTTACATCCGTATAGATGCCACTTGTTAAATCCATGTAGATGAAGGGGAGGAGACAGATTAAAGGAGCATTTTTAAACCTTGAGACAATTGAGATATGGATTGTGTGTGTGTGTGCCATTCAGAGGGTGAATGGGCAAGGCAAAAGATTGTGCCTTTGAACTGGGTATGGTAGTAGGTGCCATGCGCACCAGTTTGAGTGTGTCAAAAACTGCAACGCTGCTGGGTTTTTCACGGTCAACCTTTTCCCTTGTGTGTCAAGAATGGTCCATCACCCAAAGCACATCCAGCCAACTTGACACAACTGTGGGAAGCATTGGCGTTAACATGGGCCAGCATCCCTGTTGAACACTTGTAGAGTCCATCCCCTGACGAATTAAGGCTGCTCTGAAAGCAAAACGGGGTGCAAATCAATGTTAGGAAGTTGTTCCTAATGTTTTGTCCACTCATTGTCTCTCTCTGTGGAAATGTTCTTCTAAATAGGGTTCATATTGACTGAGTTATTGGGATTAATAACATGTTTTTCTTCACCAGGTGCTGTCTCTCTACTTTCACACACAGGTTTAGAATATAGTGGGCATGTATGAACCTTGCGAGGCCATACTGCGAACATTAGAAAAAGTACAAATCAAGTCTGTCTCAAAATGCACATCGGCTAATTACATTTTTTTATTTACTTGCACGTGGTAGTACGTTACATTGTAGCTGGTCCCATAAGATAACCTGGCACATGTTAGCCATTTGCTAACCTCACCAGGTGGCAGTGATTATTTTCTGTAACAAATTTGGTGTCACCCTATCTGCACAAACCAATAGCATTTCTTAAATGGAGTGGCTACGGTTTTGGATTTTCATATGAAGCATAGTACATGTAAGTGTAGGCCTACACGTCTGTGTAATATACCCTATAGTGGCGACGATTATTTATGTAGCAATGCGAGTAGCATATGTGTCGGTCTGTAAGCGGGATTCCAATAAGAAGCTCAGCATTAAATTCATTCGTCATCTTAATTGACAGGGTTTTGGCTGCCCTTCTCTTGACAACATGTTAACAGAATAAATGGAATCATACATTTGAAAGGAAAAAACAACATCTCAGCCGTGATTCGAATTTTCCGCAAATGACGAAAATCATCAGGAGCCAGGCTCGCAAAACACTGTGAGCTAATCGTCCAGTTAAAAAACGGTGCGTGTTTTCGGAACTTTGATTAGCAGATGGTGCTGTTGGGAACAGCTAGCATGTAGGCTTTGATCATGTGCAACTATGTCAACAATTGTAATTGGCTGATGCTTCAACTTGAACTAAAATGTAAACAACCTTTTCTAATGTTTGCAATTACAGCCCCAGCACGTTTGCTAGCTGTCCGACTTGGCTCACAGAAAGAGTCATTCATTCGTAACTTAACATTTTAAGGCAATGGCAACTTTTCTTTTTAATTTGATACAACTAAATCAACTAAAAGTTGAAACAACTAAAACATTTGACAGTGTGCAGGTTGGCATGCGTAGCCGACATGCTGTATCATTAGAGGCCAGTGATTGTGTGGGACTACCTGCTGGCTAGCAGCATCAAACAACAGGCCTAACATTATAACTATCGACTAACACATGATCAATCACTTAGGGCTGTGGAACAGTGTGTGTGTGTGCGTGTGCGCGCACGTGTGTGTGTCTGTGTGTGTGTGTACGTCTTCCTCTGATCTGCTGTGGCTTTGTTTAGGCTAGTTTTGATTGGCTAGTTGTTTGAGGGCGAGAAAGAGGATGAAACCTCAAACACAAACAACAAAATAACACCACTGTGTTTTAGGCTCGGTTCCTTAAGCCTCACAAGGACGTTGTGTGGCAGGAGAGGAGATGCCTGTGGTTGTCTGGGCTCAGGGTAGAAAAGTCTCAAAGCACAGAATCTAGAATCAGCTTATTATTATTATTTTACCACATAATTTCTTTGCAAAGACCTGGCCATAAATAATTCTGTCCAAAACTCAACTGGGAATAGGTAAACACTACCATACACTGAGAGTACTCAATGTATGTTTTTTCTTTATATAATGCAGTCTGTCTATATGTACATATAAACGTACATAAAACACAAACTCAACTGGGAATATGATAAAATAAGGCATAAACACGGACAGCTCAATGTATGCCCACATTGTCCGGGTGTCTTTGAGAATATACATATCGTTAATACTGTGTGTGCCTTGGTAGACGATGAGAAAACACAACTCTGCACTGGTCTGAGAATATGTGAGTGTAAATACCAGCATGCACAGATAGAGATCAGTGTGTGCCCTGGCCTTTAGTATAGCCACTGTGTTGATATGTTCATAACAAGTTCCCTAAGGGAGAGCCTCACACACACACCACGGGCTGAGAAGGGTGTGTGTGGGATGGGGTAGACCTTGGAGGCTGGGGATGTGAAATGTCAACAGACCCTCTCCACCATCACCCCCTTCTGTCGCTCCATGTCTGCGGCATTCTGGAGGCTATGTTATTGTATAGCCAAGCTCAGGAAGGTGTTTCATGTATGGGGAAATTGGAGAACATGTTCTGTATCCAGTTTTACAGAGTGTATGTGTGATAACATGCGTCTTGGTGAGAGGTGTAGGAGTCAGGCGCAGGAGAGCAGGGATGTCTGAGAAGCGTGTTTAATAATATAGTCCACCAATACAAAACGGCACAGAAAAAAATCCCAAAACTATGCTCTCGAATAATCAGAAACTCGTGCAAACACACGGAGGAACAAACACAGTTCCCACACTTTGCATACACGTGCGTAATAGCGAAAAAAACAACAAACATCAAATACAATCGAGCGCAAAACACACAAGTCTAATCCTGCATGAATTACGGCAGGTAACAGGTGCCCAATATACCCACAGAAATCAAAGCAATTCAAAACCAGGTGTGAAAAGGAACACAGACAAAACAACCAGAAAAAGAAAAGGGATCGGTAGTGGCTAGTAGACCGGCGACACCGAGCGCCCGAGCGCCGCCCGAACAGGGAGAGGAGTTACCTTCGGTGAGCCAGACCCGGTCCCCCGGTGTGTACACCGGGGCCTCGCTGCGATGGCGGTCGGCACTGGCCTTCTGCCACACTTCGGCCCGTTTAAGGTACCCGTGGGCGGCCTCCCAGGTTTCCCCTCGAGCGTTTCACCCAATCGTCCACCGCAGGAGCCTCGGTCTGGCTCTGATGCCATGGTACCAGGACCGGCTGATAGCCCAACACACATTGGAAGGGCGCCGAGCGCCGCCCGAACAGGGAGAGGAGTTACCTTCGGTAGAAGTCGTGACAGTATGGGCATTTCTGCTTCATCACAACTCGGTTAATGAGTCAGTCATTCACACACACTCAAAGACACACACTCAGGGAAAGTAACACATTTAATGAATCACACAGACCAGGGCCAAAGGAAGGTGAGGGATGAAGGACTGTATGACTTTGTCCTCCAAAGAAAGCCCTACAAGATTGCTTGTTATGCAAACGTATAACTTTACTGTTGCATGCATTGAATGGAGACATTTTCTTGAAAAATGTCCAGGTGTGTTCCGGAACTTTCCCCTTAGAGCTCCCTCATGCTACAGATTGCCCCTCCCTGTCCATTGAAGTCTGCTTAATCTGCCATCTTAGTAGTAATTAGTCCCAATGAGGATCACCTTCCAGCCACTAGACATTAATGTCATACAGACAAGGTGCTTGGCTAAGACAAGGCAATGGGAAGTAAATATCTCTCTCTGTCTCTCTCTCTGTTTTCCTCTCTGTCTCTCCTTCTCACCGAGTCTTTCATCTCTCTCTCCCTCCCTCTCTCCCTCAAAAAGTTAAGTTATTGTAACTTGGCGATGAACCAACACATTTTTTTTATGTATTATTTCTTACATTGATACCCCAGGAAATCTTAAGTTTTATCACATACGACCAGGACTTTCCCGAAGAAGATCCTCTGTTTGGACCACCACCCAGGACAATGGATCGGATCCCAGCCGGCGAACCAAAACAACGACGCCGCAGGAGGGGCAGAAGAAGCGGTCTTCTGGCGCAGCAGCACCTCTTCAACCTCAGGAGGCTGAAGAAATTTGGCTTGATACAAAAAACACTCAAACTTTTACAGATGCACAATCGAGAGCATCCTGTCGGGCTGTATCACCACCTGGTACGGCAACTGCTCCACCCACAACCGTAAGGTTCTCCAGAGGGTAGTGAGGTCTGCACAACTCATCACCAGGGGCAAACTACCTGCTCTCCAGGACACTTACACCACCCGATGTTCACAGGAAGGCCAAAAAGATCATCAAGGACAACAACCACCCGAGCCACTGCCTGTTCACCTCGCTATCATCCTGAAGGTGAGGTCAGTACAGGTGCATCAAAGCTGGGACTGAGAGACTGAAAAACAGCTTTTATCTCAAGGCCATCAGACTTTAAACAGCCATCACTAATATTGAGTGGCTGCTGCCAAAATACTCATCAATCTCTAGCCACTTTAATAATTAAAAATTGGATGTTATAAATGTATCACTAGTCACTTTAAACTATGCCACTTTATATAATGTTTACATACCCTACACTACTCATCTTATATGTATATATTGTACTCTATACCCTCTTCTGCATCTTGCCAATGCCGTTCGGCCATATATATTTTTACGTACATATTCTTACTCATTCCTTTACATTGTGTATATAAGGTGGTTGTTGTGAAATTACTTGTTAGATATTACTGCATGGTCGGAACTAGAAGCACAAGCATTTCGCTACACTCGCATTAACATCTGCTAACCATGTGTATGTGACAAATAAAATTTGATTTGATTTGAGTATGCCATCCAGGACCATTAGTCACCTCATATAGGAAGGTTTTAACGGGGCAGCTCACACAATGGTGTGAAACTGGCACCGATTGTCACGACTTCCGCCGAAGCTGGCTCCCCTGCCTGTTCGGGCGGTGCTCGGCGGTCGTCGTCACCGGCCTACTAGCCGCCACCGATCCCTTTTCCCTTTTCTGTTTGTTTTGTCTTATTAGTTGCACCTGTGTCTAATTGTGTTTTCCTGATGTGATTCCTTATTTAAGGCTAGTAAACCTGCCCTTGTTTTGTGCGGGATTGATTTTGTGTTACGTGTTGTTGTCGTTGGGTGTGTTCGTGCTCCGGACCGTATACCTTGTGTTTTGGGTTGATCAGTATTTTTCGCGCCGTGTTTTGGGCATTGTATTTTGGTGCCATATTAAAGTGCCCTTTTCCCTTTGGAACTCTCTGCTCTCTGCGTCTGATTCTTACCTCACACACCCAGTCCCTCGTGACACCGATACTGAAACACATTAACCATTTTAGTTCAGTGTCAAAGTCCAACAGCCCCTTATTCCTTCCGGAGTCGCTGCAGATCCGACTTTTCTGGACCTCTCTTCCTAATGGCCAAAGGTCCCAATGCTTCTGCGCATGTGCAGAATTCTCTACGCACAGTCTCTGTTCTACTCGTAGAGAACAGGCTACTCTGGCGAATGTTGCTTGTTTCATGAAGTCAGATCAAAGCTGAATCAATGTCTGCAAGATGACATGATGATAGTATTGTACATAAGAGAACCGAATAGAATAGCATAGTATAACATTACTGTAAGACAAAAAACACAACCTCATTTTTGTGCAAATGGGCGCATTTTCCTCTCATGCAGCCACAACTCAACAGCGTGCCTCTAGGCAAAACATGTGCTTTGATTTAAACAAAACACAGGTAGGTTACAGTTTTGTTCACACTATCTGTTCTAAATCCGTTCACTATAGCCAACATAATTAAAAAACAACACTGTACAGAAGATCTAAATGTATATTCCCATGAAACTGATTGTGATCAAGTGGTTGGCATTCAGATGTTGCATGGACGTTTCACTGGTAAAACGTAAAGTATTATCCACGATTGACAGTGAGCAATGTGAAGGGAGGATGACCACAAAAACGTGTGCGTACTGCAAAGTAGAGGTAAAAGAAACATGAGCAAAACATGATACAGATCTTTACCAGGGTGGCGGGACGGGGGCGGAACGGGATAGTTACCAACTGATCTGCAGCCTCTGCCTGTTCCTTTATTTCCTTTCCCTTCTCCACTCCCAATCCCCATTGTTCATGCAGTAATGGATCATGGATTGGCAGTAGCAGTAGAGTCGACAACAGTAGTCAAGCACAGAAAGAGGAGGGAGTACGTGTGTATGTGTGTGTATTCGATCATTGTGGTGTTGGTTGGAGGGAAGCTTAGGCCTATCGTATTGCTCCACCAGTAACATGGTATTCCCATAAAACTGTGACTGTTATCCACCACAATGAAATCGGGGAAGGGAATGTGGATTAGTCTCTGTCCATCCATCTGTTCGTTTGTATTTTAGTCACCCGTGATATTTTAGAAAGCACTGGCCTGATTTTGATTAAACTTGAGTGAATGATGTTTCGTGCCATAGCGAACCTGCATTTATGGTTGAAGTCAGAAGCTTACATACACCTTAGCCAAATACATTTAAACTCCGTTTTTCACAATTCCTGACATTTAATCCGTGTAAAAATTCCCTGTCTGATCTGGCATACTCACTAACCACAAATGCTTTGTTTGTAAATTATGTCTGACTGTTGAAGTGGGCCCCTGGCTATTCGTAAATGAAAAAACAAGACAATTGTGCCGTCTGGGTTGCTTAATATAAGGAATCTGAAATTATTTATACTTTTACTTTTACTTTTGATACTTAAGTACAGTCATGTTTGACTTTTACTTACTGTTGAAGTCGGAAGTTTACAAACACCTTAGCCAAATACATTTAAACTCAGTTTTTCACAATTCATTACATTTAATCCTAGCCAGAATTCCCTGTTTTAGGATCACCACTTTATTTTAAGAATGTGAAATGTCAGAATATTAGTAGAGAGAGAGATTTATTTCAGGTTTTATTTCTTTCATCACATTCCCAGGGGGTCAGAAGTTTACATACACTCAATTAGTATTTGGTAGCATTGCCTTTAAATTGTTTAACTTTGGTCAAACGTTTCAGGTAGCCTTCCACAAGCTTCCCAGAATAAGCTGGGTGAATTTTGGCCCATTCCTCCTGACAGAGCTGGTGTAACTGAGTCAGGTTTGTAGGCTTCCTTGCTCGCACACACTTTTTCAGTTCTGCCCACAAATGTTCTATAGGATTGAGGTCAGGGCTTTGTGATTGCCACTCCAATACCTTGACTTTGTTGTCCTTAAGCCATTTTGCCACAACTTTGGAAGTATACTTGGGGCCATTGTTCATTTGGAAGACCTATTTGAGACCAAGCGTTCACTTCCTGACTGATGTCTTGAGATGCTGCTTCAATATATCCAACATAATTTCCTACCCCATGATGCCATCTATTTTGTGAAGTGCACTAGTCCCTCCTGCAACAAAGCACCCCAAAACATGATGTGCCACCCCCTTGCTTCACGGTTGGGATGGTGTTCTTTGGCTTGCAAGCCTCCCCCCTTTTCCTCCAAACATAACGATGGTCATTATGGCCAAACAGTTCTATTTTGGTTTCATCAGACCAGAGGACATTTCTCCAAAAAGTATGATCTATGTCCCCATGTGCAGTTGCAAACCATAGTCTGGCTTTTTTATGGCGTTTTTTTGAGCAGTGACTTCTTCCTTGCTGAGCGGCCTTTCAGGTAATGTCACTATAGGACTCATTTTACTGTGGATATAGATACTTTTGTACCTGTTTCCTCCAGCATCGTCACAAGGTCATTTGCTGTTGTTCTGGGATTGAGTTGCACTTTTCACACCAAACTACATGTATCTCTAGGAGACAGAACGCATTTTCTTCCTGCGCGGTATGACGGCTGCATGGTCCCACACTTGCGGCTGCGTGGTCCCGTACTTGTGGCTGCGTGGTGTTTATACTTGCGTACTATTGTTTGTACAGATTAACGTGGTACCTTCAGGCATTTGGAAATTGCTCCCAAGGATGAATCAGACTTGTGGAGGCCAACAATTTTTCTTCTGAGGTCTTGGCTGATTTCTTTTGATTTTCCATGATGTCAAGCAAAGAGTCACTGAGTTTGTAGGTAGCCCTTGAAGTACATCCACAGGTACACCTCCAATTGACTAAAATTATGTCAATTAGCCTATCAGAAGTTTCTAAAGCCATGACATCGTTTTCTGGAATTTTCCAAGCTGTTTAAAGGCACAGTCAACTAAGTGTATGTAAACGTCTACCCACTGGAATTATGATACAGTGAATTATCTGCCTGTAAACAATTGTTTGAAAAATGACTTGTGTCATGCACAAAGTAGATGTCCTAACCGACTTGCCAAAACTATAGTTTGATAATTAAGAAATTTGTGGAGTGGTTGGAAAATGAGTTTTATTGGACTCCAACATAAGTGTACGTAAACTTCCAACTTAAACTGTACAAGATTACACAAAGGCGGGAGCTATAGTAATGAACTGAAATCCGTGAGTCACACCAGAGAGGAAGAGGCGAAGCGAGAGGGATAACTGGGACCAAATCTGCCTTCTCCAGCAGGTGGCTTTTTTATTTGAATGTTTTTGCTCAGCCAGCCAGGGGTTTTTGTATGGGAGTGTGGAATTTGGATTAAAAAATGTAAAGGCTTATTTGCTACGTGTGGCTTATTTGATTGAATATACATTTCGTAGTGCTTAGGTTGTTACGAGTGTACTGATAAGTAAGACACGTGACATTCCGGTAACTTGCCCTCTCATTGGCTAGAATGGTCCCACCTGAATGGTCCCACCTAGAATGGTCTCCTCCCGACTGCCTTCTACTTGGAGTCCTAGTCTCTTTAGCTAACATTCCATTCCTTGCCACCCCGGATTTACAGCTGGGGTTTTCTTAGGTTGTTGGAAATAACATTCATAGAATTCAAATTTATAACAAAGTCAATAACAAACATTTCGCTATTAGCTAGGCAAGTTGTATTTTGAGGCTTAAAATCAAAACTAAGATTGCAGTATTTAGTTTGAGAATTTAGACATGAGCTAGCAACTTTTGACAAACTGGTTTCATCTGGACAAACAAAAAAACGTTGCTTAGCAATGTTGATATTTGAAGATGGCAGAACGGCCAGTCTCTTTGGCACAAGACATGGAGTACAGGAAGTAGATTAGCTAAAGAGACTGGTACCCAGGTGTCGTGATGTTGTATTGATCAATGTTACCACTGCTGTTCATTGAATGATTAACTGTTTATAATTACGTTATTATTGACTCAGTAACCTGGGGCACCATGGGAAAGTTTGGTTTTATTGAGTCTCTATTTCCCAAATGAACTCAAAGAATATCAGAATATCGATTTTACAGCAGTCACTAATTCATTATTTTCCTCTACAGTCTCATCCTGTATGGGGCGGCAGGTTGCCTAGTGGGTAGAGCATTGAACTAGTAACCGAGAGGTTACAAGATCGAATCCCCAAGCTGACAAGGTAAAACTCTGTCATTCTGCCCCCTGAATGCTGTTCCTAGGCTGTCATTGAAAATAAGAATTTGTTCTTAACTGACTTGCCTAGTTAAATAACTGTAAAAATATATATAAATAAATCCTGAATGTCGCATAATCTGGGAATCTGCATAAACCCGAGTCCCACTAAATAAATCTGCGCTTATGGGTCAGAATATAATGACGTAATTATGTGTCGAACGTCTCCGATGGGGTATCTCCTCGTGGACCGAGTTCCTCTGATAGCAGCACCTCTGTTGTTACTGTAACTCTCTGATTGTCCTTTCTCTTAGTGGTCTGTTTCCTCGCCCTTGTTCTGAAAGGGGATCTTCTGAGTATGGTCAGCCGTGTAGCCCAGGGCTCCAGCATAGGAATGAAAGCAGCACACGATTCCTTGGAGAGTTCACCTTCTTAGACACAGCTACTCATCCATAGCATAGATTGTTAAAAGGTTCCTTTGTCTTCTTCGACCTCGTGTTGCGTTTTGGGTTTGCGACTACCTCGGACCTTGGCTGCAGCTCGTGGTCACCTAGTCTGATATGTTAATTGTTAACTCACATGTTTTATACCCTCGGGTCAGAAAGGGGCATTTCCGTCCAAGTTCTCTGGGCATCGCTAGTTATTTTTATTTAACCTTTATTTAACCAGGCAAGTCAGTTAAGAACACATTCTTATTTTCAATGACGGCCTGGGAACAGTGGGTTAACTGCATGTTCAGGGGCAGAACGACAGATTTGTACCTTGTCAGCTCGGGGGTTTGAACTCGCAACCTTCCGGTTACTAGTCCAACGCTCTAACCACTAGGCTACTCTGCAAGGTCTGGATTTTACTCAGATCCAATTTAGACAACGAACTTCACATTTCAATTTTACAAAAACATTCTCTTTGATCAGGACATTTTCCACACAATGTGCAGTATGCAAATATCAGGTACATATTGTGAAAACTCTTCAATTTACAATGTTTTCGTTATAACGTCGCCAATAAACCTTTTATAACATAACAAAAACGACATTCCTTCCTATCTACCACCATTTTGGCTGACGAAGCATATTGTCCCAAAGTCCATTTATTGAATGTTACTGTTCTGAGGTAGGTTCTCCATAGGCCCAACATACATTCCATTCCTCACTGAGAGGACAAAGGAATTTTTCTGCTGCCTTGAGATTTACAATGGGCGTGAGGTGTCATAAAACCCCTCACCTCCATACTTCTCGATCTCTCCCCCTCTGGTGGGTGTGAGAGATGGCTCTGTATGAGTGTGGTCCACGGTAACCTGACCCAAACAAGTCAGTCATGACACAGGCTAACTTCCTTCCATTTTTTAAGATTTAGTTAGAATTTTGTTAGTCACACACGATATCCCAACTGGCCCAAGGGGGAGTGCTGCATCATTTGTGGGGGATGGCATGTATACTGTTGCCTTGTTCTTGAATAGAAGGGGATGGACCTGTGACCGGTGACTCCAGCACGATTATTGCCCTCATCTCTCTCTGTTTGCCATACACTACTCGCTACGATAGCTCTGTTTATACACATAATTATTCACACTTTCACTGGTGACACTGAGAATGCTGATCGCCTCTCCGCTAACCAGAGTGAGAACATTCTCTCTGATTGGTTATGACCAAGGAATTAGAATCAAGGGGGAAGTGGGCTGGCGGCCATGTTGGGTGTACCATTTGGAAAGTTGAATGAACTTGTTCTCTTCTCTCCTGAGAGTGAAGAAGCATTGCTAATGTCCTTCATAGAAACTAGAGTTGTCATTTTCAGCCCGAATCTGACAGTTCTCAGGCTAAACTTTTTTTTAAATACTTTTCGGGATGGAAAAATGTTTTCAGTGTGAACTTGAATGACTAAAACCAGATTGAAAAAATGTAGAAAACATAATGGACATATATATTTTAAATAAGATTTGAGAACTAACAATCACCAAAATCTAGACAGTCATGGAATTCCAAAAATGATGCATTCAGGAGTATCTCCACAGATTTTCTTATCATGTTTGATCATATGAACACAGAGTTAGCCATGGCAAAATGTGTAGAATTGTAGGAAATTAGCATTAAAACAGCTAAATGTGCTCTCCCCTGCCAGGATGGGTGCATCTAAAATATTATTGTCCAGGGCCCTTTGCTGAATTCAGCCACTCCCATTGCCACACCCCTGATCCACCAATCACCTAAGCCCCTTTTTAATGCAGAAAAAACTCTGGATTGATTGAGATATATTGAAGTAAATTATGTTAAGACAGCTCAATGGTGGATAGATCATATAAGTCTACGACAGCCTATACAAGAGTCAAGAGCTAAATAATGCACTTGACTTAGGCTACATTATTGCGTGCGAAAATTTTTTTCTCATCAGTGATAAATGAGCTACAACCTCCACTTATTAGTCCAGCCAAAGATCAATTAACCTAATATACAGACAGAGATTCAGTGAAACAAAACCACATTGATTGATTTTCAGACAAGTCACAGGCTTTTGGTTGGGAGTAGGTTACCGGTACTACGCAATTGAATAGAAAAATCTACTTGTTAAGCTACTTAACATGCTACGTAAATGTTCTGATCAGTGCTAATATATGATCAAACTAGAATAAAGATGATAAAAAAGGAAAATACAGTACCAGTCAAAAGTTTGAACACCTACTCATTCAAGGGGTTTTCTTTTCTACATTGTAGAATAATAGTGAAGACATCAAAACTTTGAAATAACATATGGAATCATGTAGTAACCAAAAAAGTGTTAAACAAATCAAAATATATTTTATATTTGAGATTCTTCAAAGTAGCCACCCTTTGCCTTGATGACAGCTTTGCACACTCTTGGAATTCTCTCTACCAGCTTCACCTGGAATACTTTTCCAACAGTCTTGAACGAGTTCCCACATATGCTGAGCACTTGTTCGCTGCTTTTCCTTCACTCTGCGGTTCCAAACCATCTCAATTGGGTTGAGGTCAGGTGATTGTGGAGGCCAGGTCATCTGATGCAGCACTTCATCACTCTCTTTCTTGGTAAAATAGCCCTTACACAGCCTGGAGGTGTGTTGGGTCATTGTCCTGTTGAAAAAAATGATAGTCCTACTAAGCACTACTAAGCGCCAATCGGAGGGGATGTTGTATCACTGCAGAATGCTGTGGAAGCCATGCTGGTTAAGTGGGCCTTGAATTCTAAATAAATCACAATAAATCACAAACAGTGGCACCAGCAAAGCACCCCCACATCATCCTACCTCCTCCATGCTTCACGGTGGGAACCACACATTCAGAGATAATGCGTTCACCTCCTCTGCGTCTCACAAAGACACGGCGTTTGGAAACAAAAATCTCACATCACACCAAAGGACAGATTTCCACTGGTCACATGTCCATTGCTCGTGTTTCTTGGCCCAAGCAAGTCTCTTCTTATTATTGGTGTTCTTTAATAGTGGTTTCTTTGCAGCAATTCGACCATGAAGGCATCATTCACATAGTCTCATCTGAACAGTAATGTTGAGTTGTGTCTGTTACTTAAACTCTGTGAAGCATTTATTTGGGCTGCAATTAAGAAGGAAATAAATTTGACAAATTAACTTTTAACAAGGCACACCTGTTAATTGAAATGCATTCCAGGTGGTTCCATTCCATGAAGCTGGTTGAGAGAATGACAAAGCTGTCATCAAGGCAAAGGGTGGCTACTTTGAAGAAATATATTTTGATTTGTTTAACACTATTTTGGTTACTACATAATTCCATGTGTTATTTGATAGTTTTGATGTCTTCACTATTATTCTACAATGTAGAAAATAGTAAAAAATAAAGAAAAACCCTTGCATGATTAGGTGTTCTAAAACCTTTGACCAGTAGTGTATGTAAATTAGATATTTCTGTATTTCAAAAAAATTAAAAACATGTTTTCACTTTGTCATTATGGGGTATTATGTGTAGATGTGTGAGACAAAATATATATAATCAATTTTGAATTCAGGCTGTAACACAACAACATGTGGAATAAGTCAAAGGGTATGAATACTTTTTGAAGGCAATGTACATTTGCCTGTCTTTACAGCCAACTCTGTTGAAAGTTTGATGTTGCCCCTAGATGCTGATCTAAGGTACATTTTGAGGTTATGCTCCTTATACCACAGCATTATTGAATACTCATTTTTGGTTGGCTTAAATGGCATTCATCCCCTACTTACCTGTTTTGGGTAAGCTGATCCTAGATCTCTGCAAATGACCAACGTCTACCCAGTGGTAAATCAGACAGCTGATAATCAGGTTGGCGCCATGCATCTTGGAACTCTGTACTATAGATCAGAGGTGCACAATTGGGGGACCTCTGTCCGGGTCCGGACCGATTGAAGGTTCTATCTGGACCTTGGCACATTTCTCATAAATAATTGTTAAATTAAATACTGATGAAACAACCCTTTTTTTCGATGTACACATACTGGGAAGGTCCCAGACAGCGCCCCATACTACAGTGTGTTGTCCAATCACGTGTGTTATTTAAATCACTTCACGAAACTCAAAGCGAATATTTACAATGCATGTTAGGCTCTAATAAAAAGTGCCAATGTGAAGCACCACTACAAGACAAAGCAAACATATCCACAGCAGTCTGAGGTGAGGACACTCAAAATGAACAAACTCAAAGCCCAGTACGATCGGTCCACCAGAGTCCTCTCCAATGCGTTCACTGCCCAACAACATGCAAACGAATGTTCACTAAAATTAGCTCGGATTTTCGGTCAACACCAAAAGCCATGTACTGACAGGGAAGTGGTGATGTCGTGCATGAATGCTGTTGCTGAAACTTCACTTGACGGCAAACAAAAAGACGAGCTGTGTGAAAAGATCAAGCAAATCCCAATGTCACGTACAACAACAGCAAGAAAGAGTGACTTACTAACAGAGGATGTTTTAACACAGCTTGATGAAGCTCTTCGGAGTGCACCATGCAGAGCATTAGCTGTTGATGAACCTACTGATGTGAGTGATAATGCCCAGTTTCTAGTTCATGTTCAATTTTACCACACAGAGAAGAAGGAATTCCGTGAAGACCTGTTAGGTGTAACACCACTTGAGACACATACAAGAAGAAAGGACTTATACATGGCCATAAAGGAGATGCTGAGAAGAGGGGGATAGATCTAAAAAACAAGTGGTCTCTATCACCTCAAACTGCCATGATAGGAAGAGAGAGAGGAGCTGTGGCACGGCTGAAAGAGGACAACCCTGATCTCACAGTTTACCACTGCATCATTCATCAGTCTGTCCTGTGCGCCAATCTGTCAAGAGTATGCTGAAGTGATGAATACAATGATGAGACTCATCAACTTCCTCGGGGCATCCTCGTCTCATCAACATCGCCTGCTGAGAGAATTCCTGATCGAAGTTGAGGCAAATGCAAATGACCTACTGCTGCACAACAACGTAAGATGGTTCAGTAAAGGCAGGGTGTTGGGTCCATTCGAAAGGAAATAACAGCTTTCCTAGTACAGCTCAAGAGTCAGAAGGCAACACAGTTCCAAAAATCGCTTTGATAGCTTCAGCCTTGGACATCAGCTCCGTCTAATTGAGAATCCATTCGTCATCACAGATGTCAGGGGATTTTCAAAGTTGGTGACACAGACCTTCAAGTGGGCACATGCTGGATCTCTACAGATAGAACTGATTAATCTGCAAGCAAATGTTGCACTAAGAGAGCACTTCCAGCACTGTCTGAGACTGTTTTCCCTGGTCTAACCAAAGTAGCACTCCACAACATGACCATGTTTGGCTCCACATACAGTTGTGAGTCTTCTATCTCTACTATGAACATCATTAAAAATAAGTACCGTTCTAGACTCACCAATGAGCACCTACATACAGTATGTGCATGACAATGGCACTGACTCCATTCCAGCCAAGGTTCAAATTACTGGCAGCGCAAGCAAAAGCCCATTTCTCTCACTAAAGAAGAGAGATGGACAAGTGAAGTGGGAGAGAGTAGGAGAGATAAATATTAAACCTGTGGTTTGTTATTTTTCCAAAAATCAAAGCACTTTTCATAGAAACAGGCACTTTTTTTTTTTTTTGTGAAGATGCAGTCTTGAAATGAGAACATTTATTTATGATTAGGCTGCATATTTATTTTACCTCAATGTTTAATGTGTTTGCATTGAAAATGTGCTATAAATATTGTTGAAATGCTTTTGAAATGTAGTACTTTATTAGCTATACATATACAAGAACTACATATGCCCCCAAATCATAGCGCGCATTAGACATTTTAATGGTTTGGACCTTTGGGGGGGGAGAACATGTTAGTCACTGGACCTCTTTGAATTCTAATTGTGCACCCCTGCTATAGATCTATTAATCCAGTCGCTTTGATCTGGCTTCCTCTTCTCCTGTCTGCCAGTTCTTTGAAACTCTCCTTTCAGATGATTACAACTGGATAATTATTTCACAGCAAAGCCAGTCAGTGGAGTGAAGTAACTAGCTCAGATAAAAGTGTAATCTATTGTGTCTCTTCAGAATTAGGGCCTCAGTAGAGTGCCTGCTTTCATCCTATTTTACAGAATCCGAATCAGTGCTTTCAGAATCCCCAGGCCATAGATATGGATAGAACTGCATGAAAAGATACCAAGTTCATCCAAGGATCTCCAATATTGCAGTTGTACAGTCATGACTATGAAGTGGATGCACAATTGTTCAACATGGTTTGAATTAGGGGCTGGCTGACACGTATTGAGAAGCACTCTGATAAACGCAAGGTATAGTCATCTTCATCATCAATGTCCCTTTGTCCAGCATTTCCCTCAGTTATGAACTGTATAATGATGTATTGCGGCCAGTGTTGTTGTTGCATAATACAGTCAGTACCTTTGATACTGTGTCCCGTTGTGGTCCACCAGCTGGGTAATGACATGGCTGGGCTATAACATGTCTAGTCAGGCACTCCAAACAATTCACCATCAACCCATTTAGCTACACACAACATGATGGAATCTCACAATTATTATACAGTGCTATAATTGGATGATGATAACAGCGTTTAATCATGCTCTGGGCCCAGCGAAATACTGGCTGTTTTAACCTAGCTCTGTGGTCAGAGCACATAATGGCTGCAGTTAAAAAAGCATATCTGACGGACTGAGAGCTCTAGTATTTGAAGGTGTTGATTGAATGTGATGGTACGTCAGAGTGGATCAAAAGTGAGGAATGTACAGACATAAGCTACAAAAGAGCTCTCTCTCTCTCTCTCTCTCTCACACACACACACACACACACACACACACACACACACACACACACACACACACACACACACACACACACACACACACACACACACACACACACACACACACACACACACACACACACACACACACACACACCATCTATCTCCATCTCTCTGGCTTGCTCTCTCTCCATTGTAGAAGGGCTGTGAAACAAGGGTGCATCACTCACAGAGACGTGTTTAGAACTGTGTTGAACTACACTCACATATAGATAAAGATGAACAGAACTGTTAGTAGAACTACAGAGCAGAACATGAACATCTCTCGCCCACAGAGGTAGATAAAGAGGAATAAAGCAGAGCTGGTGTCTGAGAAGACCTGGGTGCTTCTCTTTTACCACGGCCAGGGGTAAAAGAGAGGTGTATTGTATGAGTGGAGTTTATTGAAGTAACAACACTAAAAGGGTTGTGGTGTCCAGTAATTAGTCAGTAATTAGTCAGTGTGTGCTGCATATAAAGCGATCAGACATCATATCAGTTTGGTGGTTATTCATGTATCCTTTGTGTAGAGTGTGTCAAGTCGACTAGGCCCTATGTTATTGTCGAGATGTCAGCCACTGAAATGTGTGCCACTGACATGGTTTCCCCTCATGTTTTTGTATTCAGTTGTAGTGTTGGCCTGAATACCGCCCATCTGGCCTGTGTGCCTTGTTACATGGATTGCTAAATGCATTTCTCCTCTCACTGTAATGGCTGGAAGAGGCTGTCCCCTGAGACAATCAGCCTGCAGTTACCTCTACATGGGCCTAAATGAAATCCAATAAGAGGAATGGTGATATGAAGGGACCATGCAGCATGGGATCTATCCTCTCAGGGATTGGTGTGTGTGTGTGTGTGTGTGTGTGTGTGTGTGTGTGTGTGTGTGTGTGTGTGTGTGTGTGTGTGTGTGTGTGTAAGAAAACAAATTTGTCCGTTAGTAAATTGGGTCAACTATCCCTTTAACATGGGGCTGGGACTCTTTAGAAAAATAATCACCTAATAGATGGGTTAGCTGACAACGTCACAAAAACTATGCGCACGCTTCAATTGGTCCATGAGTTGTTGTGATTCTGGATGGCCAGATAGCTACCAACATATGCAAGCAACTGCCATGTAGGGAATCTTAAGTGACTTGTTTCAGCTTGTTTTATCTTGATACCATGTCATGTTTTGAGGTGTTTTTGCTAATATGGCAAAATTTCACTAACTGTAACAATGTATTTGAGAGACAACAAGTGCTCATTGTGCAATGAGTGTTTGTGTTTTCAATAAACATTCGAGACAAAATATAGTTTACATGTTGTCAACAATCTAAGCCAACACTGGTTGTTTTGCCCCAGAGTTGTGCACGTGTTGGTTTGTTGCTAAACAACCAACCCATTTATAGCAGGAACCGCACCATCTGGAGGCCAGATGAATGGACTTGAAGCCCATTGAAAACCTGTGGTTTGAATTGAAGAGGGTAGTCCATAAGCGCAGACAAAGGATATCTGTCACGCCTTGGTCTTAGTATTTTGTGTTTTCGTTATTTATTTGGTCAGGCCAGGGTGTGACATGGGTTTATTTTGTGGTGTGTTTTTGTATTGGGGTTTAGTAGGTATTGGGATTGTGGTTGAGTAGGGTTGTCTAGCATGGTCTATGGCTGCCTGAGGCGGTTCTCAATCAGAGTCAGGTGATTCTCGTTGTCTCTGATCGGGAACCATATTTAGGTAGCCTGGGTTTCACTGTGTGTTTGTGGGTGATTGTTCCTGTCTTTGTGTTTGCACCAGATAGGGCTGTTTCGGTTTTTCAATTTTCATTATTTTGTAGTTTCCGCTTGTATTGTTTTTCCTTCATTAAAATATATATCATGAATCATCATCACGCTGCATTTTGGTCCGATCCTTGTTCTACCTCTTCGTCAGAGGAGGAGATAGAAGAGAGCCGTTATAGAATCACCCACCACACCCGGACCGAGTGGCGTGGTAACAGGCAACAGCGACAGCAGAAGAAGCGAAAGGAGGAATGGACATGGGAAGACGTTTTGGATGGCAAGGGTTGTTACACTTGGGAGGAGATACTGGCTGGAAGAGATCACCTCCCATGGGAACAGGTGGAGGCACTTAGGAGAGCAGAGGCAGCCGGAGAGAGGAGCCGACGTTACGAGGGAACATGGTTGGCAAGGAAACCCGAAAGTCAGCCCCAAAAATGTATTGGGGGGGGGGGGGCTCAGGGAGAGTGTGGCAGAGTCAGGGTTCAGACGTGAGCCAACTCCCCCTGTTTATCGTGAGGAGCAGCGATCACAGGACTTCTGGACTTGGGAGGAGATATTGGACGGAAAAGGACCCTGGGCACAGCCTGGTGAATATCGACGCCCCAAAGAAGAACTGGAGGCGACGAAAGCGGAGAGGTACTGGTATGAAGAGGCAGCACTGCGGAAGCCTGAGAGTCAGCCCCAAAAATGTATTTGGGGTGGGGGCTCACAGGGAGTATGGCTACACCACTCCTCTACAGCGCTGCTGGAGTCTCCTGCCTGTTCAGTGCAGCCAGAGCTGTCAGTCTGCATGGAGCAACCTGAGCTGCCAGCCTGCATGGAGCAACCTGAGCTGCCAGCCTGCATGGAGCAGCCTGAGCTGTCAGCCTGCATGGAGCAGCCAGAGCTGTCAGTCTGCAGGGAGCAGCCAGAGCTGTCAGTCTGCATGGAGCAGCCAGAGCTGTCAGTCTGCATAGAGCAGCCAGAGCAGTCAGTCTGCATGGAGCAGCCAGAGCTGCCAGTCTGCATGGAGCAGCCAGAGCTGCCAGTCTGCATGGAGCAGCCAGAGCAGCTAGATCCGCCAGTCAGCCAGACTCTTCCAGATCTGCCAGTCAGCCAGACTCTTCCAGATCTGCCAGTCAGCCAGACTCTTCCAGATCTGCCAGTCAACCAGACTCTTCCAGATCTGCCAGTCAACCAGACTCTTCCAGATCTGCCAGTCAACCAGACTCTTCCGGATCTGCCAGTCAACCAGACTCTTCCAGATCTGCCAGTCAACCAGATCCGCCAGCCAGCCAGGATCTGCCGGAGCCAACTACCTGCCTGAGCTTCCTCTCAGTGCTGAGCTTCCTCTCAGTGCTGAGCTTCCTCTCAGTGCTGGGCTTCCCCTCAAAGCTGAGCTGCCCCTCAGTCCCGAGCTGCCCCTCAGTCCCGAGCTGCCCCTCAGTCCAGTGGGGTTCTGGGCTGACTACTAGGCCATGGTCGGCGGAGAGGGTGGACTATCCCAGGACGCGAGGGGGAGGAACGAAGACATTTATGGAATGGGGTCCACGTCCCGAGCCGGAGCCGCCACCATGGACAGACACCCACCCGGACCCTCCCTATGGTTTTGAGGTGCGTCCGGGAGTCCGCACCTTAGGGGGGGGGGGGTTCTGTCACGCCTTGGTCTTAGTATTTTGTGTTTTCTTTATTTATTTGGTCAGGCCAGGGTGTGACATGGGTTATTGTGGTGTGTTTTTTGTCTTGGGGTTTTGTGGGGTGTCTAATTAGTCTATGGCTGCCTGAGGCGGTTCTCAATCAGAGTCAGGTGATTTATCGTTGTCTCTGATTGGGAACCATATTTAGGCAGCCATATTCTGTGAGTGTTTTCGTGGGTGATTGTTCCTGTCTCTGTGTTAGTGTTCACCAGATAGGCTGTAATAGGTTTTCGCGTTTCGTTTGTTGTTTTTTGTATATTAAGTTATTTCATGTATCGTTCAAATTATCAGTAAAGAACATGAGTAACCACCACGCCGCATTTTGGTCCGACTCTCTTTCTACAGACGAACACCGTTACAATATCAAGGATCTGGGGAAGGATTCTGTATGGAGGAATGGTGTAAGATCCCTCACAAAGTGTATTCAAATTGATAACATATTTTAGAAAAAGGCTCAGTGCTGTTACCCTCGCAGGTTATTAAAAAAACGTGTAAATTATTTTGACCCATACCTTACTTGTTAAGCAAGATATTACTTGTTAATCAAAATAGTTTTCTCTGAGCAATTGTATTAGTATAAAGTAGAATTTCCCAGTTTGAGAATAAAATATAACTCAGTATTTTAATTATTTATTTTATACAGTCATTTTTCCTCAGCTAAATTAAGGGTGTCAATAATTACGGATCCCACTGTAGCTCTTCTTGTCTTAGTGTTCCACCTTTCCACTACTAATGTGTAGCTAGCAGACAGATTGAAATGTGTCAGTCTCCTCTCCTTTAGAAAACAATATACTGTACGTAAGTGGCCTTAACTGAAATATCTGTTTTTTCCATCCTAGCCAATATTTATTCAGTTCAATTGTGTTGTAATTGAGATGTGACTAAGCCTGTAGGATTTGGGACTGGACAGGACACAACTGGTAACTGTAATCTTCTTTATCTGTCACGCCGGCAGAGCAGAGGTTTCTCTCTTCTGTCCTATCTGTCAGACAGAAAGAAAACATGTTTCACATTGTTCTCTACAAAACACACATTTGCTTGTCTCTCTTCTCTCCCTCAGTGGAAGTTATACAGAGTGTTTGTTGCCAACAACAGGCTCCGATAGACATTAATCTGTGCTGGAAGAAACTCACAGAGGACAAAATAGCCATATTTATGAGTGCTGGCCGTCTGTAGTTGATATAGTTGGATCACTCCAGGCTTACTGCACCCAAAGACGCACATCTACCCTACGCTTTCCTGTTTACACTTTCCATATTTTTCCAATCACAGCTGCTAGATTTTTCAATCACACTCGGGAACATCCCCCTCGCCTGTCACCCCTGCGATTCCCTGCTATTTTTCATATTATGCAAATTGAGATCAGAGTTTCCGAGAGGTTCATGTGAAGATGACAATGGAAACAGCAGGTTTGTTACCGGTGTGGCAAATCAGTGTAGGGTAACAGCTGGAGATAAAGGAAGAGTATGGAGAGAGAGAGTGGCCTTGTCCAAAATCGGTCTTGCCTACTTTTAAGGACCCTTTTAGGTATAATATACAGTGCCTTCGGAAAGTGTTCAGACCCCTTGACGTTTTCCACATTTTGTTACGTAACAACCTTATTCTAAAATGGATTAAATAACTAAAGATGCTCAGCAATCTACACACAATACTCCATAATGACGAAGCGAAAACTGATTTTTTAAATTTTTTTGCAAATATTGTTAAAATGTTAACTTATTTACATAAGTATTCAAAGCCTTTGCTAAGAGTCTCAAAATTGAGCTCAGGCGCATCCTGTTTCCATTGATCATGATTGAGATGTTTCTACATCTTGAATGGAGTACACCTGTGGTAAATTCAATTGATTGGACATGATTTGGAAAGGCAGACACCTGTCTGTAAAAGGCACATGAGAGCCTGCCTGGAGTTTGCCAAAAGGCACCTAAAGACTCTCAGACCATGAGAAACAAGATTCTCTGTTCTGATGAAACTAAGATTGAACTCTTTGGCCTGAATGCCAAGCGTCAAGTCTGGAGGTAACCTGGCACCATCCCTACGGTGAAGCATAGTGGTGGCAGCATCATGCTATTGGGATGTTTTTTCAGCGGCAGGGACTAGTCAGGATCGAGGCAAAGATGAACGGCACAAAGTACAGAGTGATCCTTGATGAAAACCTGCTCCTGAGCGTTCAGGGCCTCAGACTGAGGCAAAGGTTCACCTTCCAACATGACAACGACCCTGACCACACAGCCAAGACAATGCAGGAGTGGCTTCGGGACAAATCTATGAATGTCCTTGAGTTGCCCAGCCAGAGCCCGGGAACCCGATCGAACATCTCTGTAGAGACATGAAAATAGCTGTGCAGCAACGCTCCCATTCCAACCCTGACAGAGCTTGAGAGGATCTGCAGAGAAGAATGGGTTAAACTCCCCAAATGCAGGTGTGCCAAGCTCATACCCAAGAAGACTTAATGCTGTAGTTGCTGTCAGAAGTGCTTCAACAAAGTATTGAATAAAGGGTCTGAATACTTATGCAAATGTGATATTTCAGTTTTTATTTGTAATAAATGTGCAAACATTTCTAAACACCTGTTTTTGATTTGTCATTATGGGGTAGTGTGTGTAGTTTGCAGGAAGAACAACAACCATTTAATACATGTTAGAATAAGGCTGTTATGTAACAACAAATGTGGAGGGCGCCGGGGTCTGAATACTTCTGAATACTTTCCAAAGGCACTGTATATATTTTTTATTATTGGCATACAATATTGAATTTGGCCTTTACCACTATAGCCCATAGAAATGCTTTGAACAACACATTCATAAATGACAGAAAAGAGAGTCAAAAAAATACATCAAAAGCAATAAGGCTTTGAAGTGTTTGGCCTATATCTAGGAGAGAAGAAAGCTCAGGAAATATATATACACTACCGTTCAAAAGTTTGGGGTCACTTAGAAATGTCCTTGTTTTTTTTAAAGAAAAGCAATTTTTTTGTCCATTAAAATAACATCAAATTGATCCGAAATACAGTGGAGATATTGTTAATGTTGTAAAGGACTATTGTAGCTGGAAACGGATGATTTTGAATGGAATATCTACATAGGCATACAGAGGCCCATTATCAGCAACCATCACTCCTGTGTTCCAATGGCACGTTGTGTTAGCTAATCCAAGTTTATCATTTTAAAAGGCTAATTGATTATTAGAAAACCCTTTTGTAATTATGTTAGCACAGCTGAAAACCATTATGCTTATTAAATAAGCAACACAAATGTCCTTCTTTAGACTAGTTGACTATCTGGAGCATCAGCATTTGTGCATGTAAAGCAATGTAAAAATGTATTATGCCAACTGCAGTACATTTCTCTGCAATTGTTGCACCTTTCTAGCATGTGTATCTTCACACTTACGTTAATGTTCTGGTGAAGCATAGGAAATAGATGGGAAAGTGTTATTGCTCTCGGAGAAAAGTGGTACTTTATAAGCCAAGTACAGCACAGCTATAAATGTCAAAATGTTAGTTTTTCGCTCATGGTTCTCCCACTTCTTTTTCACCCATGCAGGTGACAGCTGCCTCTCCAGCTCACACTCCTTTACATAGATCCTGAAAAGACATAAGATGAAGCACAACATTAACCAAAACATGAGCAAAGTAGAGTGCAGCGTACCATTACTATCACCATAAGAGGTTATGTGCATTGGAACTAGATTAACTAGTGGTATTCAAACTTTTTCAGCGGGGACCCCATTTTTTCCGCCAGAATTTCTGGGGACTATCCCACCCCATATCTAATGACACAACCTTAAAATCTGTACATTTAGATTTTTACATCAACAAATAACCTTCAATTCGTTGACTTTTCAATCTCTTATCAAAATGAAAGAAACCAATAAATATGTTCACTCAATAAAATGGTATCTTTCAAGTTATCTTTCTCAAAAGCAGTTGTATATATATTGTCCAATTGTCCAATACAATACTCTGTACTCTTAATTTTGGGTTCCCCCCCAAAAAAAATGTATACCACTGAGCTTGACCCATTCAGGCTGTAAGCGTTCAGGTAGAAACGAATATTGCGAAGCATGAAAATTACAATCAGCTCAACACAGATGAACCAACGTGACAAATTAGGACCTCCTGCCTCCACCTACCGTCAAGCAATCATAGCTATACGGAATGGCGATGTGGTACGTAGCTCAATTTGACCTTTCTATGCCTACGGAGGTTTCAAAATTGCGTCACACCTTCCATAAATTGGCTCTTACGATGAAATAGTCGTGATCATTTTAAGGACAACAAAAACTACTTCCATTTTAACTCCACTGCAGAAGCTTTGCTATTCGCCATCTTCAAAGTTGTTTTGTTGTTTACTTGAAGAGTTCTAGCTATCAAAACTCGCAGCCTGCCTTTTCCAATGCATGGCTGTGAGATTCACGAAAAGTCTGCAGCGAATTCTACAAAAAAAAGCTGAAAATATTAGAACATCCTGGCATTTATTAAAGCACACTAGATTTTTGAAAATTCACATACCATAAAGCATACTGAGAATACGCAATTGCGTTAACCGCTATTTGTTGATTTCGGTAGCACACGCGCATATCTAATCAGCTGTTGTCAAAGCTGAAATTACTATAACATCCGGGCATTTAACATATACTCAATTTTATACATACTATAAAACGTTATGTTTTCACATACTCAAATGGCCTTCTATTTAGGACTCAAGTATGTGTATTCGGACCTGGCCAGTTTGAGAGATTTGTCCTGGGCTGCACAGAGAGCTAGACAGTGCCTGTTACTAAAGCCCCCCACAGGAAAGGGAAACAGACCTTGTACTGTGAGGAATTGGGTCCCAATGATAAAACTTTGGTGGGAATACGTCACATACAAACTTCAGTATCTCTCAGCCGTGGGAGTCAGAGAGAGCGCGAGAATGTTGTCTATCCCATGGAATCCAGTGAATGCTGTCAGCTTTGATCCATTTCTCATAGAGAGACTGAGCTTCAATTACAGAGATTTTTACTTCACAAAAGGCTGTGGCACACTGTCAGCCTGCCTGCCCTGTAACTGTCGGCCTAAGACAGGACAGGCAGGCAGGCTATTTTAAGTGTAGATGTACAGCAGTGGCGGTCAGTGCCTTGTAAGATGAGGGAGGACAATTTTTTTTGGGGGGGGGGGTGACCGTCATTCATATTTCATTCACCCAGTTCAATGTAACAGTGATAGGTTTAGGCTACTATGTCATACTTGAATTATCCCTATCATTAGTCCAACATTTGCAAACAAGAGTTTCTATTGGACAAATTCAGTTATGTTTATCCCTGTTTTGTTCTGTTTGCTTCCGTTTAAGAAATGTTTTTCAACAGAATCGGCAGAATGAATACACCCCTGATCACGCGTAAACACAGTTCACATTCATAGCAGCCGCGTTATATTCCTTCTGTGCATCTGTGCGCATCTGTGCGCTCTCCTATCACCTTGTCCCTTCGCTTGTGGACTTCAATGCACAACACATCAGCTGTATGTGATCAGGCAAAAAAAAAAATCCAAGCCAAACCGCTACACACAGCCTACATCGTTGTCACTATATTAGCTAAAGTAACGTCATAGTCAGCATAGCTAATAGAACTAACGTGTTAGTAAACCCACTACAAGCATGCTGTAATGTTACAGTGTGCAGTTAGTAAGCAGTTATACCAGTGGGTGAGTAGGGTGTTTCAGTAGGCTAAACTAGCTAGATGCATTTGTTAGCTAAGTAAGTGAAAATGAAAGTGATTTTGTTTTTTGCAATTTCGCTATATCTATTTCTCTCTTGCTTCTCCTTCATTTTGGAATAAATACATTTGTTCACAACTACTGTCTTTCTCTCTCTTTGAGTCAACTACTCACTACAGTTTATGCACTGCAGTGCTAGCTAGCTGTAGCTTATGCTTTAAGTACTAGATTTATTCTCTGATCCTTTGATTGGGTGGGCAACAGTTCATGCTGCAAGAGCTCTGGTGGAGAACGTCATCCGGACTTTGTCATAATTACTGTGTAAGACTATGGAAGGGGGTGAGAAACATGAGCCTCCTGGGTTTTTGTATTGAAGTCAATGTACCCAGAGGAGGACGGAAGCAAGCTGTCCTCTGGCTACACCATGGTGCTACCCTACAGTGCTGTTGAGGCTGCTGTAGACCTTCTTTGCAAAATAGTGTGTTTTCATCAATTATTTGGTGATGTGATTATATTTAGTGTAGTTTTCTAAAAAAAGTATAATTTTTCAAGTGTTTTACAATTTACATTTTTATGAAATTCATTGAGGCAGATGGTCCTCCCCTTCCTCCACTGAGAGCCCCCACTGATGTACAGTATTTTTTAGTTAAATCAAATCAAATCAAAATTTATTTGTCACATACACATCGTTAGCAGATGTTAATGCGAGTGTAGCGAAATGCTTGTGCTTCTAGTTCCGACAATGCAGTGATAACCAACAAGTAATCTAACTAACAATTCCAAAACTACTGTCTTATACACAGTGTAAGGGGATAAAGAATATGTACATAAGGATATATGAATGAGTGATGGTACAGAGCAGCATACAGTAGATGGTATCGAGTACAGTATATACATATGAGATGAGTATGTAGACAAAGTAAACAAAGTGGCATAGTTAAAGTGGCTAGTGATACATGTATTACATAAGGATGCAGTCGATGATGTAGAGTACAGTATATACGTATGCATATGAGATGAATAATGTAGGGTAAGTAACATTATATAAGGTAGCATTGTTTAAAGTGGCTAGTGATATATTTACATAATTTTCCATCAATTCCCATTATTAAAGTGGCTGGAGTTGGGTCAGTGTCAATGACAGTGTGTTGGCAGCAGCCACTCAATGTTAGTGGTGGCTGTTTAACAGTCTGATGGCCTTGAGATAGAAGCTGTTTTTCAGTCTCTCGGTCCCAGCTTTGATGCACCTGTACTGACCTCGCCTTCTGGATGATAGCGGGGTGAACAGGCAGTGGTTCGGGTGGTTGATGTCCTTGATGATCTTTATGGCCTTCCTGTAACATCGGGTGGTGTAGGTGTCCTAGAGGGCAGGTAGTTTGCCCCCGGTGATGCGTTGTGCAGACCTCACTACCCTCTGGAGAGCCTTACGGTTGAGGGCGGAGCAGTTGCCGTACCAGGCGGTGATACAGCCTGCCAGGATGCTCTTGATTGTGCATCTGTAGAAGTTTGTGAGTGCTTTTGGTGACAAGCCGAATTTCTTTAGCCTCCTGAGGTTGAAGAGGCGCTGCTGCGCCTTCTTCACGACGCTGTCAGTGTGAGTGGACCAATTCAGTTTGTCTGTGATGTGTATGCCGAGGAACTTAAAACTTGCTACCCTCTCCACTACTGTTCCATCGATGTGGATAGGGGGTGTTCCCTCTGCTGTTTCCTGAAGTCCACAATCATCTCCTTAGTTTTGTTGACGTTGAGTGTGAGGTTATTTTCCTGACACCACACTCCGAGGGCCCTCACCTCCTCCCTGTAGGCCGTCTCGTCGTTGTTGGTAATCAAGCCTACCACTGTTGTGTCGTCCGCAAACTTGATGATTGAGTTGGAGGCGTGCGTGGCCACGCAGTCGTGGGTGAACAGGGAGTACAGGAGAGGGCTCAGAACGCACCCTTGTGGGGCCCCCTTGTTGAGGATCAGCGGGGAGGAGATGTTGTTGCCTACCCTCACCACCTGGGGGTGGCCCGTCAGGAAGTCCAGTACCCAGTTGCACAGGGCGGGGTCGAGACCCAGGGTCTCGAGCTTGATGACGAGCTTGGAGGGTACTATGGTGTTGAATGCCGAGCTGTAGTCGATGAACAGCATTCTCACATAGGTATTCCTCTTGTCCAGGTGGGTTAGGGCAGTGTGCAGTGTGGTTGAGATTGCATCGTCTGTGGACCTATTTGTGCGGTAAGCAAATTGGAGTGGGTCTAGGGTGTCAGGTAGGGTGGAGGTGATATGGTCCTTGACTAGTCTCTCAAAGCACTTCATGATGACGGAAGTGAGTGCTACAGGGCGGTAGTCGTTTATCTCAGTTACCTTAGCTTTCTTGGGAACAGGAACAATGGTGGCCCTCTTGAAGCATGTGGGAACAGCAGACCGGCCAGCTGGTCTGCGCATGCTCTGAGGGCGCGGCTGGGAATGCCGTCTGAGCCTGCAGCCTTGCGAGGGTTAACACGTTTAAATGTCTTACTCACCTCGGCTGCAGTGAAGGAGAGACCGCATGTTTTCGTTGCAGGCCGTGTCAGTGGCACTGTATTGCCCTCAAAGCGGGCAAAAAAGTTATTTAGTCTGCCTGGGAGCAAGACATCCTGGTCCGTGACTGGGCTGGGTTTCTTCTTGTAGTCCGTGATTGACTGTAGACCCTGCCACATGCCTCTTGTGTCTGAGCCGTTGAATTGAGATTCTACTTTGTCTCTGTACTGACGCTTAGCTTGTTTAATAGCCTTGCGGAGGGAATAGCTGCACTGTTTGTATTCGGTCATGTTGCCAGACACCTTGCCCTGATTAAAAGCAGTGGTTCGCGCTTTCAGTTTCACGCGAATGCTGCCATCAATCCACGGTTTCTGGTTAGGGAATGTTTTTATCGTTGCTATGGGAACGACATCTTCGACGCACGTTCTAATGAACTCGCACACCGAATCAGCCTATTCGTCAATATTTTTATCTGACGCAATACGAAACATTGAAAAGGAGTGTTCAGCAGTTCTGAGTACGTACTCCTTTTAGCTGCCCAGTGTGACTGGTCTGGGAGACAGGCTGACAGGTTTAGGGGAAAACAGCACAAACAAAGAGATGCACACTTCTCAACCACATAACTGCTTTGGGCGAGCTAGCAAAGTCTTTAGCTACAAAACACCCACAGCAGAGGTCTGTTTGAAGTTGCCATCTTGTTTTGGTTTTCCTCTCTTTGTTTAGGTATTATTTCTCAGAAAAAGTCATCTCTTAAAGTTGAGCTTTTAAGTTGAGACAGTTGAAAACTGTTCATATTGCGATTTACTTTGTCAGTGTCAGAGAATGTGTTAAAGAGCCTTTTCTTCAACGTTAAATCCACTGGTGTTGACACAACTGGTCAGCGGCCCTGCAGTTGAATTCTGATGACTCAGTCAGTGTTTCAGTTCTCGAATGCTGCTTTCTGCTAGCTAGCCTCCCCCGCGGCATGCTAGATCCTTAGAAGGAGCTTTCTTAACTCTTTATGTTCTCTCAGACTTTCACAACCATGATCAAAGCTATGTGTCAGTCAGACTCAGGCTCTCTCTAACTATTTGCTGAGTTAACACGGCACAAGTTAGCTCCGCATTCCAGCTTCCACGTCTCCCACTCCTGGCTGCGCCTGCAACTGCTGAGCGCTTGGCTTCATGGGGAGAGCAGAGACAGAATTGACGAGGAGCGTATCAGCCTGGATGACTGTTCGTCATCAGTTGTGAGAGAATTAATACATACTTTGTGTTGTATGAGACAGGGAGGGTTCTTAAACCCTGAAAGCTACAGAAGAATGACTGGAATGTAGATTTGTGTCCTTTCTAGGGATACTTTCAATAATAGTCTGTCACTTTAAAGAGAAAATCAGCAGTTGACACAATAACAAAGTGTCTTCCCCACCCCTGTTTTTGTAAAAATTCTGAGGGATGGGGTTGGAGAAATGTTACCACTCTGAAATTCATACAATAACATAAGAATTAGAGTTTTAACCATGTTTTGAATCTATATTGTGTTTGTTTACAAACGTTGAGGCATTTATAATATATATTATTCAAGAATCCATGGGCACATGTCAGTAATTTACAAGTCAAAACATTTATATAGCAACTGCAGATTGCCACTTTAAATATTTAGATTCTGGACTCTGACATTGCTTGTACTGATATTTATTAATTTCTTTGTTTTTTTATTATGTGGGTATTGTTTTGTATTGCTATGCACTGTTGAATCTTGAAACCCAAGCATTTTGCTGCACTTGCGATAACATCTGCAAATATTTGTACGTAGAGTGAGTCTCTTTGTGTACGTCTCTAAAAGCGTTGCACACCTGAAATGTACAATATTTTCTCAGTTTCTTTTACAAATTATTCAAGCTCTGTCAAGTTGATTGTTGATCATTGCTAGACAGCCATTTTCTAGTCTTGCCATAGATTTTCAAGACGATTTATGTCAAAACTGTAACTTGGCGACTCAGGATCATTCAATGTTGTCTTGGTCAGCAACTCCAACGTAGATTGGCCTTGTGTTTTGGGTTATTGTCCTGCTGAAAGGTAAATTAATCTCCCAGTGTCTGTTGGAAAGCAGACTGAACCAGGTTTTCCACTAGGATTTTTCCTGTGCTTATAGCTGTATTCCATTTCTTTTTATCCTAAAAAACTCTCTAGTCCTAGCCAATGACAAGCACACCCATAACATGATGCAGCCACCACCATGCTTGACAATATGAATAGTGGTACTCAGTGATGTTTTGTGTTGGATTTCCCCCACACATAATGCTTTGTATACAGGACAAAAAGTGAATTTCTTTGACCATTTGTTTGCAATATTAAAGCCTCAGTTTATGGAATATTAAAGCCTAAGTTTATGATCAAGCCTCAGTTTTTTCTTACCACAATAAACTGTTTTAAAATCACCACTGGCCTCATGGTGATCCCTGAGCAGTTCCCTTCACTTTTTGGCAACTGGGTTAAGAAGGATGCCTGTTTCTTTGTAGTGAATGCTTGTATTGATACACCATCCAAATGAATAACTTCACCATGCTCAAAGGGATATTCAGTGTCTGTTCTGTTTTATTTTTACACATCTACCAATCAGTGCCCTTCTCTACGAGGCATTGGAAAACCTCCTTGGTCTTTGTGGTTGAATCTCTGCTTGGAATTCATTGCTCAATTGAGGGACCTTACAGACAATTGTATGTGTGGGGTACAAAGATGGGATATTCATGAAAAAGCCATGTTAACCACTATTATTGAACACGGAATGTGTCCATGCAACTTATTATACAAATTGTTAAGCACATTTTTACTCCTGAATTTATTTATGCTTGCCATAACAAAGACATTTCAGCTTTAACATTTTCCACAAGCAAAATTCCACCTTGACATTATGGGTTATTATGTGTAGGAAAATCAGACACAATGTCTAAATTCAATCCATTTTAAATTCAGGCTGTAACACAACAAAATGTGGAAAATGTAAAGGGGTGGGAATACTTTCTGATGGCGCTGTATGGTCACAGATGTCAAATCTGTGATTAGGGGCTCATTTCTATACCTTGATAGGTGTACTTATAAGCACTACCTATGTATTGTAATATGTGATACTGTATATTGTTAAACAAAATTGAACAGTAAAAATCATGTTTTTCATGAAATTGGAACTGACAACACCCTAACAACACCCAATGGCAACATAATATTCTCTTACCTAATTTAAATATGTACCGCTTTCTAACCAACTCAGAGAATGCGTGTTTGCAGAGGAGTGTGGTTCATATAGCTAGATAGCTACTCTACTGGTGCCCAAATTTTACTGTAGGGTATTAGCAAATATTATTAAAAGTTTACCCTATTCATCTATGGCAAATATGCTTACTGTATATATTTCCCCTTTCATATGTGTCTGGTGTTAGCTAGTTAGTGACTAGCCAGGTCTTCAACCTGCGTGGAATGGGAGAACGGTCATTTAAAATTCTGATGCTGTTGTCAAGTCAACACATCTGTCAGTGCTGCTGTGAACTGCATCACAAGAGACAGGTCAAATGTGAGATGTATAAATTATCACCGAATTTGCTTGAGATGATTTTACTGCAACACTGCATCCAAGTTGCTTGACATACAGTAGTTCTTCCTGTAAAGGTTGCGTCATACTGCAGCACACCTTGCGAGCTGCCGCAGAATTCTATGGCACATTATTTTATTTGTCAGCCATTGTTCAATTAATGTTAGTTAGTGCTAGTTTGACCACCAGATGGCATCTTTGAGAAGCATTTGACAGTCTTCAATATTGGCTGTACTAGAGAATTTAAAACCTTTTTTGTAAGAACAGTATATGGGATTGATTTTAAGAAATGTTGCATAATTCATTTGATTAATATTATGGTGTTTCTATTCCAAGACAAATGAAAACCTCAGAGTTTATTTAACTAGGCAGGTCAGTTAAGAATTCTTAAATTCTAAATTCTTATTTACAATGACCGCCTACACCGGCCAAACCTGGACGACGCTGGGCCAATGAATGCTGCCCTATGGGACTCCCAATCACGGCCGGTTGGGATACAGCCAACCTAACTAAGAAAAACATTTGACAATACAATTATCCCCCTACCCTCCTCCTTGAAAAGAGACTATTGTCCTGTTAAAAGCCCATAATGGCGATGTACAACGTGACCGTTCGGGAGTAAGCTAAAGTACTACAGTAAGAGAAAAATAATCCAAACTTTTCCACACCCTAATTGTAGTCTAACCAATACCCAAATGGAAATTCAGGGAAAATAAAAATCTCATTGATTTATCAAGACCAGTCCCATGCTTGTCTCAGAGCAGCACTGTCTTGACCTCTGAATGCTGTCTTTTCCAGTAAGCATAATCAGTGCTCTAACTCCCCCCTTGTGCTGGTCTGGAGCAGTGATAGCGTGACGCAGGGTACCGTACTAAACCACAAATCACCTCTAAATCCCGCAGCATAATCTCAAAACTTTTAGTTGAGCAACCACTGTAGGTGTTTCAAAGAGCTGTCAGTCAAGGCGAGCTTGTGAATTTAAACTCCCCGCCCACTCAGCCTGTTTTTCAAACTTCCTGGTAGTTAGCCATTTTTTTAGCATTTCTATACCCCAAAAATATTATGGCTGATATTTTAATCACTCAAAGACTATTTTACATGTGAATCAGAATGATTGTTCAGGACCTCATTTACATCTACCACCCAGACTCACGGCCAGGCTACAGCTCCAAATCCAGTCACACAACCACCATTTACAAAGGGGAGAGTTGGGCCGTCTTGTCTTAGGGTAACAGCAAATCAACAATGTTAGTACAGATTTTACCCTTGAAAAGGCTTCTGGGGATGATCTACTGTATCCTGTGAGTGAAAAGGCCATTAAAAAAATTGGTATGCCTCCCCTGTACCACTTCCTCGCCAACTTTCTCCTTCCTCTTTTGGGATAAGTAGTCTATTCACTTGGTAGTTAACTGTGAGCCCTGCCGAATTAAGACCTGACAATTGATCACTGGCAGGACTGAGTTCCTAACATAAACTTCACTGACCACAATGTGAAATATTTTACATGTGATGATGTATGTCTTTGCACATCAGACATTTTCTGTCACCAGTGTAATTTCTAGAAAGCTGACGTCTGAAGCATCAGTGGACAGAATTATGTTCGTATGTGCAAGAGATCTTCAAAGATCTTGCAAATTTAGTCTCATTCTATTTTACATGTTACATATGTTCATGTGTAAAATATATTATATGATGTTAAACACTTGAAAGTACACTTATCATTTTATAGAAATGTGTTACAACCTTATTCTAAACTTGATTAAATAGTCCCCCCCCATCAATCTACACACAATACTTATAAGGTATTTCTGTTTTCGATTTTTTACAAATTAGCAAATATTCCTAAAAACTTGTTTTCACTTTGTCATTACGGGGCATTGTGTGTAGATTGATGAGGAAAATTTTTTATTTAATCCATTTAGGAATACGTCTGTAATGTAACAACATTTGGAAAAAGGAAATGCTACCACCCACCAGCATTGCATTGTTTATTAATCAGAAACAGTTGCATAGTTATTCTGCTTTGTTAATGAGCTTAAAATACAAATAAACTCAAATAAATCAATTGAAAGCAGTTCTAAAATAGTTTTTTGCACTTTTTTACCAGAAATGTATCATAATCCATTGGGTAACAGTGAAGAGGCAATTCTGGGCTGTTGGCCTTCTAGGCGAAGTTGCAAAGAAAAAAACATCTCAGACTGGCCAATAAAAATAAAAGATTAATATGGGCAAAAGAACACAGACATTGGACAGAGGAACTATGCCTAGAAGGCCAGCATCACGGAGTCGCCTCTTTACTGTTGACGTTGAGATCTGTTTTTTTTTGCATTGTACACAGCATTGTACGAGATCTTCAGTTTCTTGTCAATTTCTCGCATGGAATAGCCTTCATTTCTCAGAACAAGAATAGACTGATGAGTTTCAGAAGAAAGTTCTTTGTTTCTGCCAATTTTGAGCCTGTAATCAAACCCACAAATGCTGATGCTCCAGATAGTCAACTAGTCTAAATGCCAGTTTTATTGCTTATTTATTCAGAACAACAGTTTTCACCTGTGGTAACATAATTGCAAAAGGGTTTTCTATTAATCAATTAGCTTTTTAGAATGATAAACTTGGATTAGCTAACACAACGTGTCATTGGAACACAGGAGTGGTGATTGCTGATAATGGGCCTCTTTATGCATATGTAGATGTTCCTTTTCTTTCAAAATGTCTATGTGACCCCAAACTTTTGAACATTCACTTAGAAATTTTGAAAGAAAAGCAAAAAATGTTGTCCATTAATATAACATTAAATTGATCAGAAATACAGTGTAGACATTGTTAACATTGTAAATGACTATTGTAGCTGGAAATGGCTGATTTTGAATGGAATTTCTACATATGCATTGATTATTATTACAAAAATGGGGTTTGGGGTTACAAAATGCAATCATATAATTATTTGAATTATACAACTTATAACATTTTATAGTGGTATATTTTATTAGTGGTATAATTCAAAGAATGATGTGATTGCATATATATATATATATAAATATATATATATTTATTACCATTTTATAAGTAGTATAATTCAAAGAATGATATGATTGCATTTTATAACCCCGCTTCCCCCTTCGGCCCAAGATGAATGATTAGTGCATCTAAAAACCACAAGTGTCTATCCTATAATAAAAAAGGCACCCGCGAAAAAAAAGAAAAATGCTGTTACATTTTTCTTGTAGTGTTCCGTGTCCAATGCGTTCAGGATGTTATTGCATGTCATTCGCGGCATGCATCATGAGCAAAGTGAATGTAACTGTCACGCCCTGATCATAGTAAGCTGTTTATTCTCTATGTTGGTTGGGGTGTGATAGTGACTAGGGTGGGTCATTGTAACGGTTTTCTTCTGGTGAAAGAAAGGCGGACCAAAATGCAGCGTGCTGGTTATTCATGTTTTTAATAAAGACGACTATACATGAACAAATCAAGAAAAGTGAAAACCTAAACAGTCCTATCTGGTGCAAACACAGACAGGAACAATCACCCACAAAACCCAACACAAAACAGGCTACCTAAATATGGTTCCCAATCAGAGACAATGACTAACACCTGCCTCTGATTGAGAACCATATCAGGCCCTGGTAGTTCTGGCAGATCCTGGCGGATCCTGGCAGACTGGCGGATCCTGGCAGACTGGCGGATCCTGGCAGACTGGCAGATCCTGGCCGACTGGCAGATCCTGGCCGACTGGCAGATCTGGCGGATCCTGGCAGACTGGCGGATCCTGGCAGACTGGCGGATCCTGGCTGACTGGCAGTTCTGGCGGATCCTGGCTGACTGGTAGTTCTGGCAGATTCTGGCGGATCCTGGCAGACTGGCGGATCCTGGCAGACTGGCAGATCCTGGCCGACTGGCAGATCCTGGCCGACTGGCAGATCTGGCGGATCCTGGCAGACCCTGGCAGACTGGCGGATCCTGGCTGACTGGCAGTTACATTTACATTTAAGTCACTTAGCAGACGCTCTTATCCAGAGCGACTTACAAATTGGTGCATACACCTTATGACATCCAGTGGAACAGCCACTTGCATCTAAATCTTTTTTTTGGGGGTGAGAAGGATTACTTACCCTTACTTACCCTATCCTAGGTAGTTCTGGCGGATCCTGGCTGACTGGTAGTTCTGGCAGATCCTGGCGGATCCTGGCAGACTGGCGGCTCCTGGCAGACTGGCAGATCCTGGCAGACTGGCGGATCCTGGCTGACTGGCGGATCCTGGCTGACTAGCGGATCTGGCAGATCCTGGCAGACTGGCGGATCCTGGCTGACTAGCGGATCTGGCAGATCCTGGCAGACTGGCGGATCCTGGCTGACTGGCGGATCCTGGCTGACTGGCGGATCCTGGCTGACTGGCAGTTCTGGCAGATCCTGGCTGACTGGCACTTCTGGCAGATCCTGGCTGACTGGTGGATCCTGGCAGACTGGCGGATCTTGGCCGAATGGCGGATCTAACTGATCCTGGCTGACTGGCAGATCCTGGCTGACTGGCGGATCCTGGCTGACTGGCGGATCCTGGCTGACTGGCAGATCCTGGCCGACTGGCAGATCCTGGCCGACTGGCAGTTCTGGCAGATCCTGGCCGACTGGCAGATCCTGGCCGACTGGCAGATCCTGGCCGACTGGCAGATCTGGCGGATCCTGGCAGACTGGCGGATCTGGCAGATCGGATCTGGCTGACTGGCAGTTCTGGCGGATCCTGGCTGACTGGTAGTTCTGGCAGATTCTGGCGGATCCTGGCAGACTGGCGGATCCTGGCAGACTGGCAGATCCTGGCCGACTGGCAGATCCTGGCCGACTGGCAGATCCTGGCCGACTGGCAGATCTGGCGGATCCTGGCAGACCCTGGCAGACTGGCGGATCCTGGCTGACTGGCAGTTACATTTACATTTAAGTCACTTAGCAGACGCTCTTATCCAGGCTGACTTACAAATTGGTGCATACACCTTATGACATGTGGAACAGCCACTTGCATCTAAATCTTTTTTGGGGGGGTGAGAAGGATTACTTACCCTTACTTACCCTATCCTAGGTAGTTCTGGCGGATCCTGGCTGACTGGTAGTTCTGGCAGATCCTGGCGGATCCTGGCAGACTGGCGGCTCCTGGCAGACTGGCAGATCCTGGCTGACTGGCGGATCCTGGCTGACTGGCGGATCCTGGCTGACTGCGGATCTGGCAGATCCTGGCAGACTGGCGGATCCTGGCTGACTAGCGGATCTGGCAGATCCTGGCAGACTGGCGGATCCTGGCTGACTGGCGGATCCTGGCTGACTGGCGGATCCTGGCTGACTGGCAGTTCTGGCAGATCCTGGCTGACTGGCACTTCTGGCAGATCCTGGCTGACTGGTGGATCCTGGCAGACTGGCGGATCTTGGCCGAATGGCGGATCTAACTGATCCTGGCTGACTGGCAGATCCTGGCTGACTGGCGGATCCTGGCTGACTGGCGGTTCCTGGCTGACTGGCGGATCCTGGCCGACTGGCAGATCCTGGCCGACTGGCAGTTCTGGCAGATCCTGGCCGACTGGCAGATCCTGGCCGACTGGCAGATCCTGGCCGACTGGCAGATCCTGGCCGACTGGCAGATCCTGGCCGACTGGCAGTTCTGGCGGATCCTGGCAGACTGGCGGATCCTGGCAGACTGGCGGATCCTGGCTGACTAGCAGATCTGGCAGATCCTGGCAGACTGGCGGATCCTGGCTGACTGGCGGATCCTGGCTGACTGGCGGATCCTGGCTGACTGGCAGTTCTGGCAGATCCTGGCTGACTGGCACTTCTGGCGGATCCTAGCTGATTGGTGGATCCTGGCAGACTGGCGGATCCTGGCCGAATGGCGGATCTAACTGATCCTGGCTGACTGGCAGATCCTGGCCGACTGGCGGATCCTGGCTGACTGGCAGATCCTGGCTGACTGGCAGATCCTGGCCGACTGGCAGATCCTGGCCGACTGGCAGTTCTGGCAGATCCTGGCTGACTGGTAGTTCTGGAAGATCCTGGCGGATCCTGGCAGACTGGCGGATCCTGGCTGACTGGCAGTTCTGGAGGATCCTGGCTGACTGGTAGTTCTGGCAGATCCTGGCGGATCCTGGCAGACTGGCGGATCCTGGCAGACTGGCGGATCCTGGCTGACTAGCGGATCTGGCGGATCCTGGCTGACTGGCGGATCCTGGCTGACTGGCGGATCCTGGCTGACTGGCAGTTCTGGCAGATCCTGGCTGACTGGCACTTCTGGCGGATCCTGGCTGACTGGTGGATCCTGGCAGACTGGCGGATCCTGGCCGAATGGCGGATCTAACTGATCCTGGCTGACTGGCAGATCCTGGCCGACTGGCAGATCCTGGCCGACTGGCAGTTCTGGCGGATCCTGGCTGACTGGTAGTTCTGGAAGATCCTGGCGGATCCTGGCAGACTGGCGGATCCTGGCAGACTGGCGGATCCTGGCTGACTAGCAGTTCTGGCAGATCCTGGCTGACTGGTAGTTCTGGCAGATCCTGGCGGATCCTGGCAGACTGGCGGATCCTGGCAGACTGGCGGATCCTGGCACACTGGCGGATCCTGGCACACTGGCGGATCTAACTGATCCTGGCAGACTGGCGGATCCTGGCCGACTGGCGGCACTGGCGGCGCTGTGCAGACTGGCGGCGCTGGGCAGACTGGCGGCGCTGGGCAGACTGGCGGCACTGGCGGCGCTGGGCAGACGGGTAGCTCAGACGGCGCTGGGCAGACTGGCGGCACTGGCTGCGCTGGACAGACTGGTAGCTCAGACGGCGCTGGGCAGACGGGTAGCTCAGACGGCGCTGGGCAGACTGGAGAAAAAGGCTCTGGCAGCGCTGGACTGAGGAGCACTGGTGCCTCTGGAATGAGGGGCTCTAGTGCCTCTGGCATGAGGGGCGGTAGCTCTGAGGCGGGAGACTCTGGCTGCGCTGGAGAGGAGGAAGGCTCCGGCAGCGCTGGACAGGCGGGACGCACTGTAGGCCTGATGCGTGGTGCTGGCACTGGTGGTACTGGGCCACGCACCTCCGGGTGAGTGCAAGGAACAGGACACACCGGGTTGTGAAGGTGTACTGGAGACCTGGTGTGTATAGCCGGCATCAAATCCCCCGGAACTCCAACACACGTTTCAGGCTGAGTACGAGGAACTGACACGGGTGACATCGGACAGCTAGCACACTCCTCAGGGCGAATGCCGTGCATACTATGCCAAACCAACAGCTTTCTTTCTACTCTGTCCAATACATCCTCCACACTCTCAGACTCAGCACTCTGCTTCGCCGACAGCTCCAATTCCATCCATGGCTCCTTACGGTAAACAGGGGGAGTTGGCTCAGGTCTGACTCCTGACTCTGCCACACTCTCCCTGTGCCCCCTCCCAAGACATTTTTGGGGGTGCCTCTCGGGCTTCCAGCCGCTCTGCCGTGCTAGATCCTCATAATGCCGCCTCTCTGCTTTCGCTGCCTCCAGCTCGGCTTTGGGGCGGCAATATTCCCCTGGCTCTGCCCAGGGTCCTTTTCCGTCAAGGATCTCCTCCCAAGTCCATTTATCCAAATAGTGCAGCCTCTCCCACTGCTGCTGCTGCCTCTGTTGCTTCTCCTGCTGCTGCCTTTGCTGCTGCTGCTGTTGCTCCTGCTGCACCTGTCGCTTCTCCTGCTGCTGCTGTTGCTGCTGCCTCTGTTTACCACGCCGCTTGGTCCTTGGTTGGTGGGTGATTCTGTAACGGTTTTCTTCTGGTGAAAGAGAGGCGGACCAAAATGCAGCATGGTGGTTATTCATGTTTTTAATATACATGAACAGACTAAACAAAACAAGAAAAGTGAAAACCTAAACAGTCCTATCTGGTGCAAACACAGAGACAGGAACAATCACCCACAAAACCCAACACAAAACAGGCTACCTAAATATGGTTGCCAATCAGAGACAATGACTAACACCTGCCTCTGATTGAGAACCATATCAGGCCCAACATAGAAATAGACAAACCAGACACACAACATAGAATGCCCAGCCAAATCAAATCAAAAATCAAATCAAATTTTATTTGTCACATACACATGGTTAGCAGATGTTAAATGCGAGTGTAGCGAAATGCTTGTGCTTCTAGTTCCGACAATGCAGTGATAACCAACAAGTAATCTAACTAACAATTCCTAAACTACTGTCTTATACACAGTGTAAGGGGATAAGGAACATGTACATAAGGATATATGAATGAGTGATGGTACAGAGCAGCATACAGTAGATGGTATCGAGTACAGTATATACATATGAGATGAGTGTGTAGACAAAGTAAACAAAGTGGCATAGTTAAAGTGGCTAGTGATACATGTGTTACATAAGGATGCAGTCGATGATGTAGAGTACAGTATATACATATGCATATGAGATGAATAATGTAGGGTAAGTAACATTATATAAGGTAGCATTGTTTAAAGTGGCTAGTGATATATTTACATAATTCCCATCAATTCCCATTATTAAAATGGCTGGAGTTGGGTCAGTGTCAATGACAGTGTGTTGGCAGCAGCCACTCAATGTTAGTGGTGGCTGTTTAACAGTCTGATGGCCTTGAGATAGAAGCTGTTTTTCAGTCTCTCGGTCCCAGCTTTGATGCACCTGTACTGACCTCGCCTTCTGGATGATAGCGGGGTGAACAGGCAGTGGTTCGGGTGGTTGATGTCCTTGATGATCTTTATGGCCTTCCTGTAACAACGGGTGGTGTAGGTGTCCTGGAGGGCAGGTAGTTTTGCCCCGGTGATGCGTTGTGCAGTCCTCACTACCCTCTGGAGAGCCTTACGGTTGAGGGCGGAGCAGTTGCCGTACCAGGCGGTGATACAGCCCGCCAGGATGCTCTCGATTGTGCATCTGTAGAAGTTTGTGAGTGCTTTTGGTGACAAGCCGAATTTCTTCAGTCTCCTGAGGTTGAATAGGCGCTGCTGCGCCTTCTTCACGACGCTGTCAGTGTGAGTGGACCAATTCAGTTTGTCTGTGATGTGTATGCCGAGGAACTTAAAACTAGCTACCCTCTCCACTACTGTTCCATCGATGTGGATAGGGGGGTGTTCCCTCAAGTCCACAATCATCTCCTTAGTTTTGTTGACGTTGAGTGTGAGGTGTGAGTGTGAGCTCACGTCCTGACCAACACTAAAACAAGGAAAACACATAGAATTATGGACAGAACGTGACAGTCATCTAGGTTTTTTGTATGTCTATGTTGGCCTGATATGGTTCCCAATCAGAGACAGCTGTTTATCATTGTCTCTGATTAGGGATCATATTTAGGTAGCCATTCCCTCATTTGTGTTTGTGGGATCTTGTCTATATTTAGTTGACCGAGTGCACACCAGTAGCGGTTCGTTTAGTTTGTGCTGTATTGTTTTGTTTTGGCGAGTTTCAGTTTATAATATATGTGGAACTCTACTCACGCTGCGCCTTGGTCTACTCATTATGCCGATCGTGACACTATCATCAAAATCAAATAACATTTTATTTGTCACATACACATGGTTAGCAGATGTTATTGCGAGCGTAGCAAAATGCTTGTGCTTCTCGTTCCGACAGTGCAGCAATATCTAATATCTCATCTAACAATTCCACAACAACTACCTAATACACACACATCTAAGTAAATGAATGGAATAAGAATATATACATATAAATATATGGATGAGCAATGACAGAGCGGCATTGGTATAACATACACTATATACATATGAGATGAGTAATGCAAGATATGAAAACATTATTAAAGTGGCATTATTAAAGTGACTAGTGATCCATTTATTAAAGTGGCCAATGACTTCAAGTCTGTACGTAGGCAGCAGCTTCTCTGTGTTAGAGATGGCTGTTTAATTAACAGTCTCTATCATTTCACCTCCCCTGTGAGAACCATGAGCACGGTCTGATTTGGCTTTGCTTCCTCTTATTACTATTTCCATTGCAAATTTGCGCCCGCAATTTATGGAAAATTACAAAACTTTGAAAATACCAATAGATTCCGAAGTCGAACATACTAGTTTCCATCTGTGGCAAAGTTTACCCTCCATGCTTATGACAAATCCAGCTCCTAAACCAGTCATAGCCTAGCCAGTTGGCTAATCTTTTGAATATGATGTAGAAAAAGAACACAGCAACAACAGATAACATTAGCTAGCTAGATAAGGTTAGCATGTTAGCTAGCTACACTGACACTTGTCACTTGTCACTGTACCCTATTTGTTGTTAAGTGACGGGCTATGTTATACAGATAGGGGACATGACACACTGCTGTATTGCTAACACTACTGTGAGATCTCCTTCATTTAGAATAGAAGGCCTGTTCTGCCAAACATTATTTTCCAGTAAACATCCCCTCTATTAAAAAAAACGGAGGTAACAGAGCTACAGAAAAGGCAGGTGTTGAAATAGTGGGATGAAATATCACTTGCAAAAAAGCCATTTAAAAAGGAGTGAGCAATTTACATTCACCGACTGTTAACATCATGCAATCTCCAGGGAGGGACTCCTCAGTGACTCATATCATCCTGTGCAATATTTCATTAGTTGAGCACATGTAATTTGCTTCTCTTCTTTTTCTCTCTCTCTCTCGTGTCCCTTGATGAAAATCATGGCAGAAACATAGAACAGCCCCTCTGTGAAAATGAGAAATTCCTTTAAAGTAACCCACCAGAGGTCATTTCTTATTCTAGATAAGAAGGTTCCTCCTCCAAAGAATTGCATATATATTAAAGTATATTAATGAATTGGGGGTGGGAAGCAACGTTCCTTCCCACCCCCAATTCATTAATATACTTTAATATATATGCAATTCCTTGGAGGAGGAACCTTCTTATCTAGAATAAGAAATGACCTCTGGTGGGTTACTTTAAAGGAATTTCTCATTTTCACAGAGGGGCTGTTCTATGTTTCTGCGGTGAAGTGATTTCCATGTGTAGTGGAGAAATATCAACAACTAGGAGTTGGCAAATGGACAGACATTTTCCTTCTCCTGCGCTCTCTCTCCCTCTCTGCCTCTCCCCCTCTCTTTCATTATCTCTTTCTCTCCCCCAATCATTTGCTATTTTATCAGTTGAAGTGATCTTTTACTTTACAGACACTGATGTTTGAAGAGCATCTCTCCAAAAAAAAAAAAAAAAACTCTCCTTATCTCTCTCTTTCCCTGTCTCTCTTAGTCTGCCAATTACTGCCATTCTCTTAGAGCATTTGCATGGGGGTGTGACGTATGATGGCTGTCTGTTAGAATGGCTAGCTCACTGGTGTTGGGTATTGAATTGACCCAGTGAACCGTTAACGATCTGGCCAATGATGCAGTTTAGTAAGAGAAATAATAAAACATTTTAATTCACCAACTTAATTTGTTTTGCCTCGTTGGCAGACAAACTGCTCACTGAATCGTAATATTAAAAAGTATTATGCATTTGGATACTTTCTCAAAAGCTTTTTTATTTCTGTCAAGTCAGAATTGTGCTCAGTCAGTCAGACAGTTAGAAGTTGGTTTGAGAAAAGTGTCAGTGCTGTTAGCACAGTCAACACTCACAGACTGATTTTGACAGTGGGGTTATCTGCTGGTGTTTAACTGAAATGGAAAGTATTGAAGATTGACAGAACAGTTACCCAAGGCACTCAATCTGTCTGCCCAGAAACTCTTCAGGATCCATCGGACCGGGTGGAGAGTTGCGGACCCACCCATGCATTGTGAAAAGGTTTGAAAGTTTTCACCTCAACTTCACTCAAGGACAGTGGTCCAGAGGACAAGAGGCAGAGCGAAATAACTAACTTCTCGGTCAAGTAACTATTCTCTAAAGAAACTGTGGGACAGAGTACCGATACATAAAGTAATGGGCGATTGAAACTAAGTCTGAACTCTCTCCAACTTTCGGTCTGCATGATTGATTGGGAGGGAGGGGTCTTTCCTGCAAGATTCCCCACAAATATTCCTGATAGCCGGAGTAAATTAAGTCAACCATACCATAACAGCAGACAAAGCCACATCTCAGTCCACTCCAATCCACAGATGCTCTTGGCAGCTGGAATAGCCTTCTCTCTCTCCCATTCCACTTCTCTCTCGCCAGGGTGTTAAGATAGCAACCTAGAGCGGCTTAGCCACGGTGTGTGTGTGTCCTTAAAACAACAATCACTCCGCTGTGAAGACAGGCGACACTGCAGCACAGCACTATTTGTGTGTTATAGCACCGCAGATAAGATAGCAAGAGAGAGCAGGCCACTGGTGTCTCTTTAACAACAAGGACAGAGCCACTACTCACTGAAAACACAAGGATATACCTTGTGTTTTACAGTGATGGTAGGGCCAGAGTGTAGATTCCTTGTAGTACTCTCAGAGCTGATCTTTTTGGTTGTTGGGTTGATTCAGGCAGTGGTGGGGCTTCACAGAGAGATCTGTCTCATGGTGGGTAAACTACGACCGGGGTAAACCTATCCCATCCTGTCGCTTTGAGTGCACTGTAGGTTTTCCTGCACGAGTGCGAGTGCGTGTGGGTGTGTGTGTGTGTGTGTTTGTAATGGGGATAAACTGTGCTGGAGGTTTGCCAAGCTAATAGAAAGGCAATTTCCATGATTGCAGAGGGAATGGTAATGCTGTGGTCATCATTCTGATTTCTACATTCTGTCTCAAATGTCTTTACTGCTGGCTTTATTAGAGAGCAGAAATATGAACCACACTCAGGTCTCCAATTGGCTTTACAACAGAGGGGGACAGACAGACATACTGTATTAGAATAGATAAACAGAGAGAGAGAGAGAGACTCTACACACACTCACACACACAAACACACACACACACACACACACACACACACACACACACACACACACACACACACACACACACACACACACACACACACACACACACACACACACACACACACACACACACACACACACACACACACACACACACACACACAGGGATATGATCTAGCCTAGATGAGGAGTCCTGTGGTGTTGTATGGATACAGTGGGCGTTCTGAAGCCGTCAGAGAGGCGAGGAGAGGGGAGATAGATACAGTTGGTGTAGAAGTGAACAGTGCTGACCTTGTCCTCTCTGCTGTTCCTGAGCTGTGAGAATGGAGGCTGAAACAATGTTATATCCTCTTTCTGTTTTATTGACGCTCCCGTCCAGACTACCTGCTCCTGGCTGCTGACTGCTACACGCTAATGACTGAGCGTTCTTGCTTTGTCTTTCTCTCTACCTCCTCCCCCTCTCTTTAGAAACTCCTCTTTCACCCTCTCTCCACATCCCTCTCTCTACCCCCACCCATCTCTCTATCCCTCTCCCTCCCTCCCTGGGCAGATTAAATGTTATTTGGGAAATGGAGCAGGCGAGGTCTCTGTGTCAAACTTGTTGATTAAAAGAGATGTGCTTTTCCAAGCAAATGGAACTGCTCCCCATGCCTTTTCCACTTTTATATTGCAGAACCAGTCCCTGTAACTGTCTCCCGGTAACTGTATCCACTGTATAGGGCTGGCACAATTACCTTATAAGCATGTAACCATCTGTTATAGATGAAGACATCATGAAAATAATATAACTTCTATCATAATCGCTCCCTTTTCACCCCAGCTGCCAAACTAACCCTGATTCAGATGACCATCCTAACCATGCTAGATTATGGAGACGTAATTTATAGATTGGCAGTTAAGGGTGCTCTCAAGCGGCTAGATGTTCTTTACCATTCGGCCATCAGATTTGCCACCAATGCTCCTTGTCTTCTTTGGGATCAGTGTCCCTTCCACGGGACGGTTGAGCTAACGTAGGTTAATGCGATTAGCATGAGGTTGTAAGTAATAAGAACATTTCCCAGGACATAGACATGTCCGATATTGGCAGAAAGCTTCAATTCTTGTTCATCGAACTGCCCTGTCCAATTTACAGTAGCTATTACAGTGAAATAATACTATGCTATTGTTTGATGAGAGTGCACAATTTTGAACATGAAAAGTTATTAATAAACAAATTATGCACATTTGGGCAGTCTTGCTACAAAATTTTGAAGAGATATGCAATGGTTCATTGGATCAGTCTAAAACGTTGCACATACACTGCTGCCATCTAGTGGCCAAAATCTAAATCGCACCTGGGCTGGAATAACACATGATGACCTTTCTCTTGCATTGCAAAGATGATTGTACAAAAAAATACAAAAGAACGGTTGTTTTTTTCTTTGTATTATCTTTTACCAGATCTAATATGTTATATTCTCCTATATTCATTTCACATTTCCACAAACTTCAAAGTGTTTAATTTCAAATGGTACCATTTGAATATGCATATCCTTGCTTCAGGGCCTGAGCTACAGGCAGTTAGATTTGGGTATGTCATTTTAGGCAAAAATTGAAAAAAAGGGGCGGATCCTTATTAAAGGACACATCACTGCACTCTATACTCCTCTGTAAACTGGTCACTGGTCTGTATACCCGTCGCAAGACCCACTAGTTGATGCTTATTTATAAAACCCTCTTAGGCCTCACTCCCCCCTATCTGAGATACCAACTGCAGCCCTCATCCTCCACATACAACACCCGTTCTGCCAGTCACATTCTGTTAATGGTCCCCAAAGCACACACGCCCCTGGGCTGCTCCTCTTTTCAGTTCGCTGCAGCTAGCGACTGGGATGAGCTGCAAAAACCACTCAAACTGGACAGTTTTAACGCCTTCTCTTCATTCAAAGAGAGATGATGTATTGTTGTCTCTACATTTCTTGCCCTTTGTGCTATTGTCTCTGCCCAATAATGTTTGTACCTGTCACGGATCCCCCCCGGTACTGCTGCTCATTCTGTTCACCAGCTCCGGAGGTCTACGTCACCGGCCTTTTAGGCGTCACTGAACTCGATCATCACCACCAACCCCAGACTGCCTTGTCTCATTACGCACACCTGGCTCCACGCATCGCGCCGACAGAAACAAACATCTTTCTGGTAAGAAGAGTGGCGGGGGCGTGTGCCTCATGACTAACGAGACATGGTGTGATGAAAGAAACATACAGGAACTCAAATGCTTCTGTTCACCTGATTCATTCTACGTTACTGTACATTGTATTACGAGAATACATACTGTGTTAAGTGCACTTGCTCTTTATTAAGGTTTACACGTCTGCTAAATGACTTGTAATGTAATGTAATGTAATTCTCTTTGATTATAATCACAGCCGTATATATCCCCCAAGCAGAACATCGAAAAAAAAGCTTTGAGCCTGAACTTTATTTAACTCTTTGCAAACTGAAAGTACCATTTATCCGGAGGCTGCATTCATTGTAGCTGCGGATTTTAACAAAGCTAATCTTGTTGTCAAGACTCTAAATTTTGTTGTCATATCGATTCTGCAACCAGGGGTGTTGTAAAACCTTGTCATGATCATTGTTCCTACATTTTTAACATATAAGGCCCTGCCCCGCCCCCTTTTGGAAAAGCTGACCACGACTCCATTTTGCTTTGTTCCCTGCCTGACAGGCCTAGAAATAAAGGTTCATTACAATTTTAAAAATGACCGTAGTAACAAAAAGACAGGATGGTCCAAGACTGCTTCCATCACGTGGTTGGGACATTTTCCTTAACATGGACGTCAGATAAAAATGTAATGAAACGCTGATTCGGTGTGCGAGTTCATTAGAAACAAGCAAACAATTATGTCGTTCCCATAGCAATGATAAAAAATTCACAACCAGAAAACCGTGATTGATGGCAGCATTCGCGTGAAACTGGAACTTCGAACCACTGCTCATTTAATCAGGGCAAGGTGTCTGGCAACATGACAGAATACAAACAGTGCAGCTATTCCTCCGCAAGGCTATTAAACAAGCTATTTCTATGGTCAGCACAGACCAAGTGGAATCTCAAGTCAATGGCTTACAGACACAAGAGGCATGTGGCAAGTCTTACAGTCAATCCCGGACTCCAAGAAGGCAACCCAGCCCAAGTCAAGGACAGGATGTCTTGCTCCCAAGTCAAGACTAAATAACTGTTTTGCCCGTCTGACTCGAGGACAAGTCAGTGCCACTGAAGTCCACACCCTGCAACGAAAACATTATGACGTCTCTCCTTCACTGCAGCCGAGGTGAGTAAGACATTTAAACGTCATCCAAAAAGGCTGCAGGACTGTCCCAGCCGCCCCTGTGTCTGTGTGAGGGAGTTACCAGCTGGCCTGTGTTTAGGAAGTATTCAATCAATTCCCATTACCAGTCTGTGTTCCAGCATGCTTCAAAATGTATTAAATATTTTCCTGTTCCCAACACTAAGGTAACTGACAAAGTGAAAACATGTTTTTAGCACTCACTTCCGTCATCATTTATTGCTTTAAGAAATATGTCATTTACCATATCACCTCCACCCTACCAATACACCCTAGACCCACTTTGCCAGTGATTACAGCTAAATGAGGTCCAGTTTTGCACACTTGATTGTACAATATTTGCAAATGATTATTTGTATACATTTTCCAGCCTGGACAAGTTGAATGCTGATCCTTGCTAGACATGCTGTTCATCAGTCTTGCTCGGCATTTTCAAGACCATAGTACCCTCCACTAGCTCATCATCAGTTACAGACCCTGGGTTTCGACCCCGCCCAGTGCAGACTGGGTTTTGGACTTCCTGCGGGTAACGCCCCAGGTGTTGGGAAGCAGACTGAACCATCTTTCCCAGGATTTTGCCTCAGCTTAGGGGCCCCACATTTTCATCTCCTGTAAAACTCCCTGTTCACCCATGACTGCGTACCCGCATAAACACACCATCATGAAAATATTAAGAGTGGTACACAGTGGTAGGCTGGATTACCAAAACGAAACAAAGCATTATGGCATTCAGGGAGGAGGTCAGGGCCCACATTTTGGTGTCAGTTTTAATTACACTCACGTTAACAAAACTAAGGAGGTGATTGTGGACTTCATGTTTTAGCAGAGGACACCCCCTTCACATCGATGGAACAGTAGTGGAGAGGGTAGCAATGTTTTAAGTTCCTCAGCATCACATCACAGACAAACTGAATTGTTAAAGTCACCATTGGCCTCATGGTGAAACCCCAGTGCGCGCCTTTCCTCCCAACAACTGAGGCTGAAGGACACCTTTGGCTTTGTCAATGACTGGGTGTAAGCACCATCCAAAGCCTAATTAATAACAGATGCATGCTCAAAGGGATATTCAATGACCCGCCAGAAATGTTCACCGCATGGTATCAAGTCCGGGCCACTCAAGGACATTCAGAGACTTGTCCCGAGGCTCTCAGATCCCACCAGAAATGTCTGATCAGGTTCAAGGGAAGAGGAAGAGTCTTGGTGGTTCCAAACCTCAACCATTTAAGAATGATGGAAGGCCACCGTAAAGATCAATCAATTGACATTTACCACCACTGCCTGTTCAAGTTTATCAACAGAAGGACAATCAATGGAAACAGGTGATGCACCTGAGCTCACATTTGAGTCTCATAGCAAAGATTTGGAATACTTTGTAAATAAGGTATTTCTGTTTTTATTTTTCATAAACTTTTAAACTCCAAAACACTTTAATAATTGGGATTGATGGGAAATGATTTGAAAAGGCTATATCAACAAAACTTTAAAAAGTCAATGCTACCTTATATAATGTTACTTACCCATGGCATTATTCATCTCATTTATGTCCACAATAAACTGCCTCAAAATCCATCTTATTCTGCTCTGTACCATCACTCATTCATATGACCTGATGGGATATTCTTTGTCCCCTTATGTGTATAAGACAGTAGTTTTGGAATTGTTAGTTAGATTACTTGTTGAAGACTGCATTGACTGGGAACTAAAGCACAATAACTTATTATTATTTATTTTTTCAGCTGCCACACTTTCTTATGGAAATATTAACATCCACGAAATGGCCTCTAACCTAAATGGCACAGTTTCTAATGGGGGCAAATACAATATTTGATGATTTGATTTGATTTGGTTCCATTCTCCCTGAAAGTATGTTATCCTAGCATGCCCTCTTTTCCCCATTGTCAGGATTATTGTTCCATGCAGTTGGTCTTGTGAAGGGACCTGTGCTCTGCGGGTATCAGTCCTTGTGCTACGTTGGTCAAACATTGAGGCCTGGGAGGGGACATACTGTGTTAAGTGTGGCAGTCTTGTTATGCGCTGACTGTGTCTGTCCAGCGTAGCCTAGTGCAGTGAATTTACCTCCAAGGCAGGATTTAAGCCTTTAGGCAACTGCATCCCTGATTCAGGGGGCTCACCTTTATTTTCAGGAGACTGCAGACCTGCAAACATGCCAGCTAACTTAGGGAACAGCATGGCAACATTTTTTTGTTTTCCTGGACCTGTTCCCGTCATTATACAAAGTGATAGTACCATGTTTTGTGCTGCTACCATGTTACTGCAGACTGCCATGTTTGTTGCTGTCATGTTAGTTGGCAGAGCAACAAACATAGTTGCTACTGTCAGGGAACTGTGGACTTTAGAACAACAGATGACTGTATCCTCTTGTCATGAGGAGTCTGGGAACCTAAGTTTTAGAGCAGTTTGAACCTGCAACTAGGGCCAAAGACTGAAGTTCGGGAGAGGCAGGTAGATACGTCATCGTGGTTAAAGGTTAAAGGTAGCAGACAGTCGAACCTCGGTCACCCAAGAGGCTGCTTCAACTAGCAGGGGATCCCCACTGGGAGGAGAGGACTACTCCGCAAAGGCAACCAGAATGAGCCCCATGGCTACAGCTGGCTGTGGCTCTACGATTGGAGGGGGAGTCTCCTTAACTATGGCTAGTCGAGGCTCTGGCTGAGGGGGATACAGATCTTGGTTTAGTGGACTGTTCCCTCTGGAGTTGTTATCATCTGCTGGGGCACTAGACAACTCTTGGGAGCAGAGGTGGACTCAACGCTCCCGTGCCTCTGGCCGGGAGGGCCGGGAGGGCCTAGAGGCACGTCAGTCGGCAGAGCAGCTGGACCACATCGGGTGGAGGTGGTGCTCCCAACACTCTTGTAGATACAAATTAAGCTCCAGCCGGAGAGGCTTGGAGCGACATTGATCTGGTGAATAGCTGGGCCACCTCGAAACATATTGGGGGATCCAGTGGTCCCGTGGAGATGGCGAACACTCAGACCGAGAGGGCCTGGAGTAGTGTCTCTCAGGGGAGTAGCCGGTCCGACTCTGGGAGTACCAGCAGTGGTGCTACCGTGGTGGAGATGATGGCTCTAGCCGGGGATGCCAAGAGCGGTGGCGGTCAGGACAGCAGTGGCGGTAGCTGTGCTCCCGGGGCGGTGACTCAGGCCGGGTGGACCTAGAGTACGCACTCCTGCTCTCTTCCCTCTCACAGAGCAGCTCCTCGTAGTCCCTCTGCAGCTCCCAACTGGAGTGGGTGTGGTCACGCCTTAACCACAGACAAGACCTGGAGCAGGGCTGGTCGACGGTACAATGAGAAAGGTGTGTAGGGCCTCACAACTGATCTTCATTTGGGAAGCGACTGCTTTTTTGTGTGTGTGGTGTGGGTGGTGACAGCAGCCCCATACGGCTTAGGGATGCAGGGTAAATCGTCTGCATCCTGGGGTCCGGAAACGGGTCATCTTCAGCTAATGAAGCCATCCTACCTGAAGCTGGTCAGAAATCCGACAAAATTAAGGACCATGAAAAAGCGGTGAAGCTTTTGAGTGGTTGGCTTCTAAGCCCTCGCCCGCTTTGTACTTAATGCTGATTATGACTTGGGTTCTGACCCTCTAAAGGATGTCCAGTAAGAATGAAACAGATGCTTCTCCTTTCAGGGTTTTTATTCCTTTTCTTCGTCACCACCACCAATTAAGCACACACACACTTCGGTTCTTTAAAATGGATGTTGATTGGAATGACTTGGAATCTTACTTGTCGTGTTAATCCAAATGACTTGTGGTTCTATAAGGCAAGAATATGCACACATGTGAACTGTATTAGTTCAAGGGTTATAACTATGTAATATACAGTACATATGTAGATTATAAAATGGCATATGGCATTACACTTATAACAAGTCTATAAAGGGATGTAAACACAGCAGCAATGACATGAACCTAAACATTAGCCTCTTGCTGGAGAGAGAGAAAATAATTACTGAGATTGACAAGAGGACAAGATTTATGGCACCCTCTCTCTCTGGCCTTGTGAAGCTGTCATCTGAATCTGCAGGCTGAAGAGATTATCTGATCTGCCCTGCGCCAAAGGGTCATAAATTACTCTGCGCATGTACAAGCTCCAAATATTCTAGAAGCTTGCCCATGGCAGTGCATTACACTAGCAAAGGCCACTATGAAAAGTGCTGTGGTAGAGTGTGCATACAACCAACTGTTTACCAAATAACATTTTCATAAGCAATTGTGCAACCAATGAAATAATGGCACTTAGGCGAATAAGCAATAGTTGCAAAGCAGTATCGCCACGCTAACATTAGCTACAGAACAGCAAAACCTGTACAGTAGAAAGGGGACTGTGAGGGGAGGTTAGAACAAAGCGGGGGAGCAGGACAGCCTTTTTTTTACAGAGACAGGGCAAGAGAGAGAGAGACAGGGAAAGAGAGAGACAGGGCCAGAGAGAGAGAGAGAGACATAGTGAGAGAGTAAGAGAGAGCGAGAGAGAGATAGAATATTGATTATTATTATTAACTATGTTAATATTGTAAATCTCCAAAGTAAGCCTTGGCAATATGTACATTGTTACGTCATGCCAATAAAGCAAATTGAATTGAATTGATAGATACACTCAGTGATAGATTCACTCCACTCAGTAATGGAATAGCCCACAAAGTGAGGCACACACACCCCTCTCTCTTTCCCTTTCTCTCTTCATTGTACTTTTTTTACCTAATGGGAGAGAAAGTTTATTTCCTGTTTGCTTATCTATGTCACTTGCTTTTGGCGATGTGAACATGTTTCCCATACCAATACAGCCCTTTGAATTGAATTGAGAGAAAGAGGGTCTTTCAACTAAACCTCAGAATGCCATCATTCAGCTGAGGTCAAACCAATGTCAGCATTCCTCACAGATAGGCCTTGAAAATGAAAATGCCTTGGAAGTAATCTATCGCAAAATGTCTTCAAAAATTGAGTTTGCCTGTGTTCTAGCACAGAACCCTATTCTGTTCCAACCAGACTAGATACAGTAGCTGTATTCAATCACATTCTTTCCACTGTCAATAGAAAAAGGAAAGAGGGAGAGGGGGAGGCTCACACCACCTCCGTAATGGAATAGCCCACAAAGTGAGGCACACACACCCCTCTCTCTTTCCCTTTCTCTCTTCATTGTACTTTCTCTCTATCTCTCTCTATTCATAATGTCTGATAAAAGATATCAAATTCAAGAAAGAGAAAGAGAGAGATAAATAAGAAGCTGTACACTGTATTCCCTGTAGTGCGTTTATTCAGCTCTACTGATCAGTGTGTTCCTTTGGTCACTGTAATGTAGAGATGGAGTGTGTTCTCACTCTCAGTGCTGGAAAATATCGACAGCTATCTCTGGTATGATTAATACCATTGGCTAGCTCTCTAATCTTTCTAATAGGCTGAGGGGAATGAGACATCTCCTTTCTACTGGCTGCTGCTGTAGTATCGCAACCACTCCCCAGAATGAAACATGAAACGTTGGAGACAAACAGGTCAAGTGTTGAATGAAGTGAGCCCCACAGCTTCCTTATAAGGAGCCACTTGCCCACTGATCATTCTCAATCCCACACCCAACAACCAGTATATAGTATCAGTTCTCTGTGTCTGACAAGTAGTATAGAGCTGGGGCTTGGCGTATTGCTTCTTCATCCTACGTAATGTATTCCCTGTGAATCTGGTGACGCTTTTCCTGCTACTGCTACACCCTTTTAGCTGATCTCTTGTGTTTATTAAATGGATTACATGTGAACATTTTAGTCATTTAGCAAACACTCTTTTCCAAAGAGATTTAGCATTTTCATACTTTTTCCAACTGGTCTCCCATGGGAATCAGACCCATTAACCTTGGCGTTGTTAGTGCCATGCTCTACCCACTGAGCCACACGGGATCACAACATGTTCATTGCAACTTTGGGTAGAAACCCAATAGCCTTTGCTCATGATGAAAATAAATTGTGCGGTCATCCTTATAATTTAAGCCGGTCCTCCATGAAAGAAATTCAGTTTGTCCTTCTCTTAATCTGGCTTAATCTGTGTCCAGTAAACGGCCCCTGTGTGTGGGGATTTATTCCCTTCCAAATAGGTCTGGATTAGTTAGACCATTCTTGGTGAATGAGCAAACCATTTGTCTACAGCAGTTCTGATGGTTTAATATGTTATGGTCGCTAATGGTCTTCAAAATCCCAAACACACACTGTATATTTGCCATATCTTCAATTTAAGCCTACTAGAAAGTGTGCGCCCTCAGAAGTGAAGCAAAAGTCATCCCGCTACCTAAGAATAGTAAAGCCCCCATTAGTGACTCAAATAGCCAACCAATCAGCCTGTTTCAAACCCTTGATGGCGAATAGATTGTGGGGGCTGTTTTGTTAGACATTATCGACCATAGTCTGCTGATAGAAAAACGTGTGTTATGACTTTACACCCCCTGCTATATTGTGGATAAAAAGTGACCTGTATAACAGAACACAGAGGGTATTCTTTAATGGAAGGCTCTCCAACATAATCCCGGTAGAATCAGGAATTCCCCAGGGCAGGTGTCTAGGCCCCTTACTTTTTTCATTCTTTACTAACGACATGCCACTGGCTTTTAGTGTCTATATATGCAGATGACTCAACACTATACATGTCAGCTACTACAGCGACTGAAATTACTTCAACACTTAACAAGGAGCTGCAGTTAGTTTCAGAAAGGGTGGCAAGGAATAAGCTAGTCCTTAAAGCACTGTATTTGGGACAAATGATTCACTAAACCCTAAACCTCAACTATATATTGTAATGAATAATGTGGAAATTGAGCAAGTTGAGGTGACTAAACTACTTGAAGTAATCCTGGATTGTACACTGTTATGGTCAAAACATGTTGATACAACAGTAGCTAAGTTGGGGAGAAGTCTGTCCATAATAAAGCACTGCTCTGCCTTCTTAACAACACTATATCAAGGCAGATCCTACAGGCCCTATTTTTGTCACACCTTGACTACTGATCTGTCATGTGGTCAGGTGCCACAAAGAGGGACTTAGGACAATTACAATTGGCTCAGAATAGGGCAGCCCGGTTGGGCCTTAAATGTACACAGGGATCTAACATTTATGATATACATGTCGCATGGCTCAGTGGAGGAGAGATTGACTACTTTTTAAAAATGTGTTGACAAGCTGAATGCACCGAGCTGTCTGTTTAAACCACTAGCACACAGCATGGACACCCATGCATACCCCACAAGACATGCCACCAGAGGTCTCTTCACAAGTCCAGAATAGACTATGGGAGGCGTACCGTACTGAAAAGAGCCATGACTACATGGAACTCTATTCCACATCAGGTAACTGATACAAGCAGTAGAATCAGATTTTAAAAACAGATAAAAATACACCTCATGGAACAGCGGGGACTGTGAAGAGACACACACACAGGTACAGACACACACATACACACACAACACTAGCACTCTACACACAAGCACATTGAAATAATATTGTATGGTGGTATTATTCATTCTGTATTGTAGATATGTAGTGGTGTAATAATGTTATATGATGTACTGTTTTATCTTTTGTTTTATGTGTAATGTAAGAGCCTTAATGTGTTTGGACTCCAGGAAGAGTAGCTGCTGCCAGGGCAGGGGATCCCTAATATATAAAGGGGATCCCTAATATATACAAAGTGTTTTGCAATAGTAATGATATTAGGTTTGGCTGGATTTATTGGTAAATGTCACGAATCACACTACATATAGAGGTGTTTTATAATATTTGTATTTAAAGAAATGCAATGTTTTATAATTGTATTATTTTGTTAACAGTTGTCACAACATTTTAGTCACTAGAACATTTTTGTAAGAAAAGTCTTCGTATTAGAATTGCACTATAGGGATATCCCCTCAGAGAGCTGCCATTTGTTGGACAATTCAAAGAGTGTTTGGTTGAGGCATTACGTTGCCAGTAGAAGGACACATTGAATTGCTTTCATGGACTGGCTGGACAATTTACTTTCATCAAAAGCTATTGGTGTTCTACCCAAGTTGCAAAGAAAATGTTGTAATACATTTAATAAACACGAGACCAACAAAATGGATCACAAGATTCACAAGGAATACATTACATAGAATGAAGAAGCAATATCCCAAGCCACAGCTCCATACTACTTGTCAGACATAGAGAACTGATACAGTATACTGGTTGTTGAGGTGGGATTGGTGTGAGGTGTGGGAAATCCGTGGGTGGCTTTTTACCATTTTATTTCTCATGTTTTACTCAATGGTAGGAAGAATTATGGTCCAAATTGGATGTTGGGTACTATATTTATTGAATATTATGTGTATCCTATAAATTAAAAGGGCCAATTTGGGGTCAATAAATTACCTTAATTTCACAGAGATAAAATATAAATTCAACAAAATAATGGTGTAGGGATGCTCTCTGTTTCTAACTACAGGAACAATTTCTGAATGATCTGAGATGGTGGGTGTCATGACTTACTGAAATGACATGGGACGACTCTATCGCTCTCTTTCTCCCTCTATTTCTCCAAGTCATACGTCCTTAGTGAGATATGAGAGACGAAGAGAGAGACAAATTGAGAGAGCGAGACAAAAGGGAAGAGATTAAGAAAATTAGAGAAAAACAGAAAGAGAGAATATAATGATGACATGGTAATTACTTTTTCTAGATTAATACTTCTGGAGGACATTGTGATATTCTAATGACTCGCTATGGAAACCACTCTCGCTCTTGTAACTCCGGTAGCCATGGACACATAGCATCTCTGTGTGGGAATTGAAGGCCAAA